>NC_056726.1:968209827-968427327 GCF_019279795.1 Protopterus annectens
TCACTACATCAACTGCCAGGTGACACACAGAATATGTGTTTATATTATGTGTATATATATATATATATATATATATATATATATATATATATATATATATATATATATATATAGGTTCAGTTCAAAATCTCGAAAGCTCAAAATCTTGAATCCCAAAACACTGAAAAGGGACATCGAGGAGCTCTCTGATTATGCCAGCCAGGCAGTGACCTGACCACCTTGAGCAGTATACCTTCAGCAGAGAGAATGATGCCACAATACAGATATAATATGATCAGCTTTAATAATTGGCTTAATTTCTCAAGTCATTCAAAGGGGATCAATGTTGTCTCTGGATGCCTGGATGCTGGACAAGGCCGATGCCCTTCACACTTCACCGGGGGCTTCAGGCCTGGGCTTCCCACCCCTTTTGCGGATATTGGCAACCTTCACACCCTCCCCATCCTTTTTAGGCAAGGCTCAAATTCTAAACCAAACCCAAAAAAAGAAAAAAAAAAAAAAACCAAAAAAACTGCTGCTCATGCCCAAAGTCTCAAGATGCACTCAATATGCCAGAGGACTCAGGCCTCTTCAACATGTGAACATGTGTGTCTGTGCTGCATAGCAAGGCTCCCAAGAGCTGAGAGAGCACAAGCACACTAACAGGTTTCACCTCTCATCATGCGCCCCGCCCCAAGAAAGGACAACACCAAGGGGGGTAGGGGGTCCACCATATTCATAAAGGACACCCACACCTCAGGGTGGGTGGCAACGCACGATGCATCGGAGACCATCCAGGTTGCACTGCTGCAGCACAAGACTGCTCTGCAATTTGTAGGCTGTTACACCAAAATCACTCAACTCTCAAACCTCTCACATGGCCTTCCTGAAACAGGAGGGGGAATATGTATCCTCACACACCATCATACTAGGTGACTTCAACTACCCTAATATAGACTGGGAACACTACCACCCCAAACACACTCTAACCCAAAGATTCCTGGAGTCATAAAACTAAATGCAAATGCACAAGGAGAAAACATATCCCCACAAGAGAGAAAAAACATACTTGATCTCACACTCACAACACTGGGATCAAAATGTCAAACACCGGAAGTATACCCTCACTTGGTGAGATCAGATCATAAACTATCCCACTTTGGAGGTCCTCATCCCCCCACCTGAAACAAAAAAAAAAGAGTGAAGTGAAAAAAAGAAAAAAGCCTTCTCACACTCTCTAAAACTAACAGGTCTCCTTTTTTACAAAAACCTTCTACACAATACCTATCAACTTGCTGAATCCGCTTACTCACAAAACAAAACTAGACTCTCTGTACCAACTGGACTGCGTACCAAAGGCAAAACAAAAGTCTGGTGGACCCCAGCCATAAACAAGCTCAGCAAACAAGGAGGAAGCTACTACAGATGAAACCTACAACAACACAGGAAATACACCTTAGATAGAGCAAAAATAAAAGAAAGGCAAAGGACAATTATCCTCAAAAAATTAAAAAAAAGAAAAAACTTACAAAATAAAGACACTCAAAAATATCCGCAAAAACTCCTGGAAGACTAAAAGAAACTATCAAGGCCTCTTTTAGCTATATTAGAAAGAAATGAGAATTAGCCAACTAGAACATGTTCAGAATGAGTTGAAAAGTGATGTGACTAAAACAATATGTCCCACATAGAGGCTGGGCTGGTTCACTAAGTGCAAATCCCCCCTCCCCCAAAAATATACTCATATCAAAATTACAGAGGCCAAAAACACAACATCCATGGGCAACACGCCCCCATGAACCGGTGAGTCACTAACTCAACACACAACACTCATGGGACATGGTGCTCCCCCCAACCCTGGCTCTATGAACTCAACCCACAATTAAATACGGCTGTTTAATAGAGTTTTTTAATATTAGCTCTACGCACAGATAATGCGACTCCAAGGAGTGGCTCCGCCACGCATAGCTGCGGTCTTCATAAGCCTGGGCTGCAAACCCAAGACAAAATAAATTACCGCCCCTTTGACAAGCAAAATCATGGAGAGTCAAGGAATGGAGATCCTCGATAAACTTTACTGAGACCAAAATCTTGAAAGTTCAAAATACTGAAAACCCAAAGTACTGAATCTCATAATATCGTAAAAAACACAGGACACCAACACTTACTATATTCCAGCACAAGTACATGCAGAAACATATTACACTTCTCTAATTATAAGCAGGGGAGCAAGACCCCCTACACTCCCCACACCCCCTACTACTTAAATATATCAACTCAGAGACTGCACTCCACAGAACAAAATGGCAAACATACCATTACGTACTTCATGACTGTCTGTTGTAACGTTAGTCATGTTCTCATAATTTGCTATACTACAACATAACTCATGTTAGTGTAGTGAAGTGTGATCTCGGAGTTGATATATTTAAGTAGCAGGGAGTGTGGGGGGTGCATCTTGCCCCCCTGCTTATAGTTGGAGAAGAGTAATATGCTTTATCTTTTATTTGTTTGTGCATGTACTTGTGCTAGAATATAGTAAGTGTTGGTATCCTGTCTGTTTTTTTCAATATTATTAGATTCAGTATTTTGAGTTTTCAATATTTTGAACGTTCAAGATTTTGGTTTCAGTCTTTTGGGATTCAAGATTTTGGGCTTTCGAGATTTTGAAGTGAACCCATATATATATATATATATATATATATATATATATATATATATATATATTTATAGGATCACTACATAATCTTGAAATGTTGGAATATTGAATTCCAAAATCTCGAGACTATATAGCCGAAACCCCTAAATACAGAAAGGCCAGAAGCGCGAAATTCAAAATCCCAATGTTCAGAGATATTGAAGTAGCGCTTGTGGTGTTGCGGTTTGTTGATGGATAGGTAGAAGTTCAGGAAAGTATCTATGTGTAAGTGTGTTGGTTAGGGGCTTTAGTTTGTGTCAGTGTGTGTTGTGACTGTGATGTGTGAGTGTGAGTGACTGTAAAATGTGTGGGTGTGTGCTTCCCTTGTGTGTCTGTTTGTGCGATCTCAGAGTTAGTATATTTAAGTGGGGGGGCACAGCCCCCTACATGGGGGGTGCAGGGGGGCTTGCCCCCTGCTTATCTGTAGTGTAGGATGATATGTTTGAATGTGGGGGGAAGTTATGTGTATGTGTGTGATGTATGTGTGTTGTACATTTGGGATTTTGAATTTCACGCTTCTGGTCTTTCGGCATTTAGGGGTTTCAGCTATATAGTCTCGGGATTTTGAAATTCGATAGTTCAAAATTTCGAGATTATGTAGTGAACCCTATATATATATATATATATATATATATATATATATATATATATATATATATATATATATATATATATATATATGTGTGTGTGTGTGTGTGTGTGTGTGTGTATAACTATATTTTATATATATATATATATATATATATATATATATATATAAAATATAGATATACACATATATACAAAATGTGTCTGTGCACCATCTAGGCAGTTTCTATGATTGCCACATCTGGCACAAATGTGACTTGTACCAGTGTTTTGTGCATGGGGATTCTTCTTTGGGGACATCTAGTTGGAGAAATGCTAGATTATACTCTTATATTATGTGAAATTTTGCTTGTCTGAATATATGGAGCCTTCCTTGTGATATTATACTCTGACATATAGGTAATTTCTCCTGTTGAACTGTGTCTTTACTATAATTATGCTGTTTCTTTTTTCATATGATATGCTAGATTGTACTCTTATATTATGTAAATCTCATATGTCTGAATATATGGAGCTTTTCTTCCCCGGGCTCCGCTGAAAATAGGCATATACCCAGTCGGACTTTCCCGGTCAACAAATGTAAAATAAAAATAAATAAAATAATATGTAACAGACTGCTTATAATGGTGTTTGTTCCATTTTAATTTCTCAAAGTCTTTTGGATTTCTAATACCATGATGGGAGCGAATGCCATTCCTAAGTCTAAGTATGATTAAAGTTCATAAAATTAGTATTGTTTCAGCCTTTGGTGTTAGTCAAATGTGGTCTTCACAGCACCCACAGTGCATCCAGAACTGATTCCTTCTACAGGTCATACAGAGTTACATGTATTGGTAACATATCTCAGTACGACTGTAAATTCTATTTTATATGACCTGTTGCTCTTAGTATTATTGGGACTGTCTCTGTATCCTTTTTCCACATTGCCGTTGCTTCTGCCTGCAAATCCTGGTGTTTATGACTTGTGTCTGTATGTACATAGGACACTGTAATGACTGGGTGTAGCAATTTCAGTGATCAGTGCTACTTTTTTCTTCTTTTCATGGACTACTATATCTGTTTTTCTCACATCTATGTTTGAACTGTTGGCAATGGGTCATCCCATGTGATATACACATCATCATTCTCTGTAATGCTTTGTGGTTCATGTTTTCAATGTTTCTCAGCTACTTCATATTGTAATGTTTGTGCAATCCCCATTGCAACAGTCTGTGAGTATGGCATTGTGTGCTTCCATTTGCTCGCAGGAAATTTGCAACAGCCATATTTCTCTGCATCTGAATGTCACTTCAGACATACAGCCAAATGTACCACAGGATAATGTCTCATTGTCTAGGCACCTAAATCTGCACACACACATTGCCATGCCCACAGCTTTAACAACCAAGTGCCTGGGGGCAGAACAAGTAATGAGTGCTGTGCTCAGTCTACAGCACATGCTTATGTAACTGCAACATGTAGAAAGTGCTACAGCATGGAGGAAATCCTGTGGTCACATTTATGCTCTAGTATGCATTTTAGGTAATGTTCCCTAGCCACTGTGAAGGGGGTAGTTGTCCACACACAGCAATTATAAAGGCACTGCCCATTGTGCACTGCATTTTTACTGCCACTGACATGCCCATTGGTCAGTCCGCTGCTGATGCCTACCATTCTGCCTGCTGTCTCATGTTCCCTTGGGAGCCAAGGACATTATTTTCCCCTTGTGCATTTAGTTATTGAAGTTGTGGGCATAGCAGTGCATTCTTCTCTTTACCCTCAGTGATTTCACAATAGCCATATTTCTCTGCAGCTGAATGTCACTTCAGCCATGTGTCCCTAACCAAATGCACCACAGGGAAATACCTCATTGCCTAGGCACCTGAACCCCTAAGGATCGTGTGCCCATGGACTGCAGCAGATTTTCAAACTATTGCAGATTATCACCCTCCTATTTGAACATGCACAGCTAAATATGGTAAAATTTTAGAAGGACACATGCAGTTACAAAACCCTACTATACAAGACTTATGATCAGTTTTAAAAGCCTCCATTCCTCCAGATATTTTCAGGAAAATATGGGAAAAATCAGCCATAGGAGATAATATTCCAGAATACACAGATGACAGGTTTCTAACTGCAAGAGATAATTTACTGAAAGCAATCACTACAGCATGACCTCCAGCACCTAACCAGGCAAGAATCAAGGCAGTTAAACAGAAAGAGAGCAGATTTATTGATGCATATATTCAGACTATGATAGTTGAGTTCAAAGCTTTTTTGGACATCCAGAACCTGCAGAGAGAGAAGCAACTTGTGGGCTGTCAGCAGGATTTGTAAAAGGCTTATTGCCACCAATATAAGACCAGATTAGAAAGATTTGTTTAAACTGGACTAGTTTAGGTATTCATGAAATTGTTAACCAGGTACAGTATATGGCAGGCAGTATAGTCAGGAAAAGGAACAACAAAATAAATTAGTAGATGTTCAACTTCAAAAATGTAATACTGATTCTTGGGGAAAGGGGTGGGGGAGGAGACATTGCAGAGGTAGAGGCTGATTTAAATTCTTCCCACTAGAAGCCCCAGGACAATATCAGAAATTTGTTTTACCTCCCTATATAACCACAGACTCATCAGTTTGGGCAACACATTAGACCCTAATTTAGTTGTGGTCAGAGGGAACATTGGTGCAATGAATGCTCTTTCTTACAATAAACAGATCCATTCTTTCAGCCAGCTATTATGCCAAATATCCAAGCACCACAACAAGTGGAGATACACCTTCCCACTTGGAGTACGACTTGGAAAGACACCTTACCACCTGGAGTACCACTTGGCAGCCACCAACGTTGAAGCAAAATTTTAAAGACAGCCATGAACAGGAGATTCGGCTATTTTCTTTGGTACCAATTACCAAGACAATCCCTTTGTTAATGTTACAGTATACAATTTTACTCTTAGCTTTCCTGTTGACACAGAAGCAACTGGATCTATGAACACCTCATCAAATGCAGAACACCTTCTACTCTCCATGAAATCTGTTTGGGGTGTGGGGGCCCTTGGGGTTCCTTTGGATTATCTAGGGACAAAACCTATTTCTGTTTAGATAGGTCCATTAAAAAAACATGATTTTATTGTAGTAAATGCTGCCCCTTTAAATCTTTGAGGTAGAGATTTACTGTGTAAATTACAATGTACTGTATTTTGTACTCCAGATGGAGTATTTTTAGATATTCCAAATAAACCTTCTCCTTGGAGTGTGTATTCAGCTAATATTTGTCCAGACAAAGATAAACTCTTCTCAGTTGTTACATCAGAACAGACCTGTAATGTAGCTGATTTTGAGAGACTGGAAACTGTTCCTCCACAGCTGTGGACTACCCATGATAATGATGGATGTAGGATTCATAAAAGATGCTGAACTGCTAAGAGTTGTTTAAAAACCTTATGAGCACCTACCCACAGTTGTTTAGTATACCTTATCAATGGATGGAGAGAAAGGAATCAAACCATTCACTTCTGCATTATTTCAGCAAGGAAAATTTTTCCTGACTAGAAGCCCGTGTAATACACCTATTTTGCCAGTTAGGAAGCCAGGAAAGAACATCTGTAGGTTTGCAAAGGACTTAAGAGCAGTTAGTACCATAGTATGCCAACTTTTCCTGTGGTGATTAACCCTGCTACAATACAAAGTTCTCTTCCACCAACATCTACGACTTTTCAGTGAAACATATTTCCTCTGCTTTCTTCTCTATTCTTATACACCTAGATAGCCAGTATTTGTTTGCTTTGACATATAAAGGACAGCAATGCACATGGACAAGATTACCTTAAGAATATGTAGAATCTCCTGCTTTTTTCTCTAGAGAAATGAAAAAACATCTAGATAAAGTTCAGTTTCCATATGGGTCTACCTGAACACAGGAGGCAGATGATCTCCTTCTAGCATCTGATTCTTTGTTGATACCTCAGCTGTAGACAAGATACTAAATTTATTTTAACAAAACTAGAGGAATTAGGATTTAAGGGTAATAAAGCACAATTGCATTTATGTAAATCACAAGTCCAATATTTAGAACATCTTATTTATGCTAAAAATGATGCAAGTACTGTTGCCAAGAATTGTCTACAAGAACTGATAGCCAGATTCCATGTTCCTTGTATGCAGTCAGACATGGGGACACATTTTACAAGTGAGGATGTACAACAAATATACAAAGCCTTAAAAGTAAACATGCAATACCATTGCCTACACAGGCCCCAAGCTTCGGGAATTGTTGAGAGAGTGAATCAAACAGTGAAGGTTAGACTTGCTAAACTGTGTGAAGAAACCGGTCTCAAATGGCCAGAAGCATTACCTATAACATTATTTAGTGTTATGTAGTGCAGTTAATAGTACT
The DNA here is from genome assembly GCF_019279795.1 of Protopterus annectens. NCBI lineage: Eukaryota > Metazoa > Chordata > Ceratodontiformes > Protopteridae > Protopterus > Protopterus annectens. The sequence continues at coordinate 968,217,474 of NC_056726.1, forward strand.
AGAAAGCATTCATCACCAGAAATTCTCATGGGAAGACTTATGACAGTGCCTGCTGCACCACTGCTCCAAAATTTGGAGATCAAAATATTGGTGAATCTGTTTTCCTTACTGCAAGAGTATTTTCTCTGTCCTCTAGCACCTACATCTACATCTTAAGGTTATAGAAGCCCACCAGCATCCATGTCTAACATCCCAGCATGATATACTGCCAGGGAACATGGGTTTCATCCAGAATTTCTCCAGGAAGCATTCAGTTCAACCAGGATGGAAAGGACCCTTCTTGGTTTTACTTGCAACTGCTACTAACATCAGATGTGAAGGATCACCTACTTACATTCATGTGTTATATATCAGGAATGCCCTCCCTAGTGATTGATAGTGATGAGGTGCTATCAGCATCATCTCATTTGTTGATGATGAACCCATCTCATCCCACATCAGAAGGAAAAAACAAGGAAACCAACATATCCAGAATTGAGGTCCAGTGATTCAGTAATGTCATTATGGTTGCAAATAAGGCTTAGTGATTCTTCTTCAACAATAACGTTATTGGCAATGCAATCAGAAGTGAGGATTAAGGATCTAGCAACATTTTCTATGATGAACAATGAATGGAAATTACCTCAAGATCCAGGAAATGATTCAAGTCACCCAGCATCACTTGTTGAACTACAACCAGTTCGGAGTTCAGGATGGAGTTTGTTTGGGACTCGATGCCATGTGAACTACAAAAAAAGTTTATCATCCATGCTTGCAAATCTTCAAAAGCCCTCTCCATCCTCAGCCTGCTTGATATTCATATTGGACTTTCTATCACGGTATTCATTATCATTTTACTGCATTTTCTTCTTTTGTCTGGTGCCATTGGAGCTGTAAGTACTGTCCATTTTTTATCACAGTAATGCTTAACAAAAATCAGAGATAAATGACATTTGGTTAAGATTTAGCATAGAACAACAAACTGGCATCATAAGTCTAACACTTTCTCTGCTACACTGTATACATGTGCAAAAACTATGACTGTCAGTAACTGTTGGGTGTGTGCACATATATAAGCAGCACATGATAGGGGTATGCTTTTGTTTCCAATACCAGCAACTGAGATGGAAATTGGAGAAGCATTTTTTACAATTTTCTTGTTCATAAATCAGAAAGCTAAACATAACTCTTTAAATACCCCCCACCCCAAAGTGGTTCCACTTCAATTATCAATGATTGTGAAAGGACATGCTTGTTATGTTAAAAATGGGACACTTTATGTCAGACGGAGTAACTGCAATTTTTCTAAAAATATATATATATATATATATATATATATATATATATATATATATATATGATGGGGCTGGAGGGTTCTGTATGGCAGCATTACATGAGTCCTATTATATCTGTGGAGATCAAGCCTGGTTAACAGACTGGTGAGGATGTTGTTATATAGGTCATCAAATTACAGATGTTTTGACATAAGGAGAATTTACCTAGTGGAGAGATTCACAATGCTCAGTGAAATTGAAACAAAGGATGTTAAAAATGAATTCAGAAAAATAGACACTGCTTGGGTTTACTATCACACTGTAAAAAACGAGTATGTTTAAAGGACTAGCACATGCAAATCTGGGTGATGGTGTTATTTCAGGAACAGGAATCCTGCCTAAGTGTGGAACAGTCAAGTCAATTTGGGAGTTGACAAAATTGTCTAAACTATTAATAATATCAAGCAATGCTACTTTTGAATCAATAAATCAGATTACAATTGAAACATCTGCAATGCTCTGTGTGGCACTGCAGAACAGAATGGCATTCAACTTCAATCTTGCTTCTAAGGATGGTACTTGTGCACTTGTCAAAACAGAGTGCTGCTTGTTTATTCCTGATAACTTGAATGCCATTTGTAGTCACCTAGAAACTATTCAAAAGGTTGTGGAACTGTCCCTTTCAAAAGAGGTTGACAGCTCTCACTGAGCATGGTTGGTTAACTTATTTTTCTGGTTGGGGAGAAAATATTTTATACTTTTTTATGATAATAGCTATACTTATTTAATTTTAGGTACCATTTTATTCATGTAAAATATGTCTTGAATCCAGAAAAAGTACCAAATTACAAAATCTGCATATTGAATATAGAGCAGAAACATTGCCACTGACTACAATTGTAAAAGGCCATAATGAAGAAAAAGATAGAGAGGAAAGTATGTTGAAGGATTTTAGCTGGATGTATGAAAATTATTTTGATTAGATTGAGAAAGAGTGTGAAGCAGAAAAATATTCAAACTATATTTTTATTCCACATGAGCATGTTTTATTGCTCAAAAAACATATTTGCTAAGGAACTCTATAAGAATTGTGCATGTCATGGTCAGAAAAAAAACAGCATGTGATGAATGTCTGATTGCACGGGAAAAAGTGTCTATGCCTTTGAAGACTTGTTACCATCATCCAGCCATTAAAAAATATATGACTTAAGTGATGTCATATATGTGATATATGTGAAGAGAGAAGTAAAAAGATGGAAAATGTTTAGTGTATGTGGTATTTTCTCCTTTTGGAACCCATCTTGTTTAAAGATAGAGTCTGATAGTTTAAGTCTGTTTTGCTGATCTATTTCCTGTCAGTATGTATATTGCCAATGTAGAAAGTTCCGATGTGCAGGATTGCACACTGTACCTAATATGGAAAGGCACATATAAGGGGTCTGCAGGTTCTTAGTAAGCAGAATAATACAATGGTGTTTAGTTTTAATTAGTAAGGGAGTATAGTTTAATAAATACAAAATATTCTGCCTAGAAAGAATAATGATATAAAATAATAATGTTTCTTGTGTTAGAGGAGACAAGACCTTGCTCATGTATGTGGTGTGCTCTTTACAATAAAGGAGATTATTCTACTCTGCTGAGCTGTGTTGTTTGAAGTTATTTTTGACCTCAACATCACTAATAAGATGTCCCTACAGGAAGTTACTCATTGCAAACTGTTGGTACAGGTCACAAGTGTGGCATATGTAGGAGTCATGATAACTACCTTGGTGGCCTACAAACACACACACATACACACACACACACACACACACACACACACACACACACACACACACACACACACACACACACACACACACAATGAAGATGATACCCTGTGCATTGCATACCAGCTGACAGTTGATGGAATGATACCCTTTGGGGTTCGCTTACCTTCTTCCCATTTCACCAGGTGGGGCCTTTGTTTCAATATGGTACAGTGTATGGACCCCAGTGTCTCAGGGAAATTGGATATATTGTAAAAATCACACATGGTGTTGGCTGTCTCCTCTGGGGTGCATGGGAATTGCTCATTCTCCCCCACATGCAGAAGCATAGCATTGTGAAAATGACAGAGATACCCCAACTGTGTGTCCAGTAGGTCACTAAAAGTCCTTGTATCTAATATACATAAAGCCATGCACACCTTTGTATCCACTGGGATAGGTGCTCCATGACTCTCACAGGGACTGCAAATCAGGCCAACTCACTTCCACTGTTTCTTGGCTAGTGTCCCTATCTACATGGTACAAGTCCACAAAATCAGTTTTGTGGAGTCCATGAAATGTTAAGTGAGGCATATATGACATCAAGTGTGATGTTGCACACCAGCTGGTACAGCAATGGCACTGAGAGCCTCTTGTGGATACAGATTTACTGATATAACACAAACCCCTACCATACCGTAGCAATTCCCTTTATCCGAACATTGGGCCAAGGTCAAATATGCTGAGGCTGCATTTCCATAGTGTGGCATTCATACATTTCTGAATCACTCTGCCATCTTGTTTTGCCTCATTAGCATTCACAGATTGGCTCATTTTAATAATGTTGCTGATTATCATGTCATTATATAGCCATTAGCATCTACTGCACCTAATCATGCTACTTGACCTGACTACATCATGGAGCTTATTTTCCTGAATTGCACAAACCCTGTGCATGGCTGTTGATTGCACAAATTTGTTTCCTTAATGCCAATACAAAAAAACTACCAATAATTTCAACAGCAAAACATTTGTAAACTGTAGATATTCAGTATATATTGGAAGTACCCTAGTGATGTTGAGAATATTCTGGCCATCCATATTTTATCACAATGTGTTGTAAAGCTGACATTTTAAAGTCTTTCTTACTTTCATGCAGGTCCTGTGAAACATCACTGTTTTTATCCACAACTACATGAGATACCCTGTCTGATAACAGCTCTGCTCCCATGAACAAATTCAATCCAGAAGAAAAAATATTAATTGTTAAATGGTCCAGATACACCAACTTAAACAGAACATTTTTTTAATCTACACTTATACATGACCTCAAAAAATTGTCAATAATGTTTTGCCATTTGGACAAAACAACCATTATCAAAAAATGCTTTCTTTGGAGAAAGTTGACCTTACCAGGTTTCTTTAATTGATATATGGCCTGTTCCTTGCCAAACCAAGAGTGAATCTACACCAGAATATTTTTAAGTCATCCAGTTACTAGTTCCAAAATTGTTAATGATAATCTGTAAGCTCTCTCCAACTTAATATAATTAGCCAGGTAACTAGACAACTTAACCAGCCAATCCTTCATTTATGCTGTACAACAAGCCTTCTTTCCTTTCCAGAACTCCAGTCAGAAACATATTTTTCCTTTTTGTCTTGTCCTCAGATCTGACCAGCTTTGAAATTAAACATTCCTAAGTTCACCTAGGACTACTTAACCTGTTCTTTCTTTACCTTGTCCTTCTGCAGAAATGACAAAATAGGATATGCATGATCATAGACAGTATGTCCATATTTACATCCATTTTAGCCGTAAATGTTGACCATTTGCTGTTCTTCTTTTGTAACACTGCTAGCACAGCCTCTCTGAGTACTCCACCACTGCTAAAAAAATAAATAGATTCTACTCCTTCCTCTGTAATGATGACTTCCATTTACAGAGTCACCATGTAGACTAATGAATCACACCAAAATAATAAGTATGTACACAACTGTTCTCTGAATTTTAGCATGCATTATTTACAGTATCTATATTACTTAAACCACCTCTTAACCACTCTTTAATCACACTAAGTGAAGTAAAAAGTAATATAAATCTTCAGTTTACTTGCAGTAGTGATGGAGCAGCTGAAGATTTCATTTTGATTTTCAGTTTGAAGATAAAGCTCTTCACCCCTCCCCCTGAAGGACTTTACTCTTGAGTGCTAACATAACCCTGCCACTGTCCCTAACCCCAGCCTTACATATTACCCTATCAAAAATCCTTTCTTTAATAGTACCACTACACAAGGTACTTACACATAAACTTCACATACACCAGTAAACACAAAGCACTAAAGCTCTCACCTAACCTAGTCCTTACTCTAACATTTAGCTGGAACCATTCGCACATGCACTCACATCAGTTAACAAACAAAAAAACACAAAAAGCACTAAATCTATCCAGTTCCCTACCTCTAACCCTGACCTGCAACCACTCATGTGTGTGTACATGTGCACGTGCACGCACACATGCACACACACACACACACACACACACACACACACACACACACACACACACACACACACACACACACACACACACACACACACACATACCTAGTGCCAAAGCATTTGACCTTTCTCCAAGCTTCAGCATTAGCACAAAACTCCACTTTTTGTGCACTCAGTAAGAAGCGTTGATTTACCTATCTAAAACATTTCCAGCACTCAAACATCAGTACATTTGATGAAAAAAAAAAAAAACAGTGGCAAACTCTCTTGATTAAAAGCTTATTCAACAGAGTTTACTGCAACTATATATATATATCTATATATATATATATATATATATATATATATATATATATATATATATATATATTCATAGATTCATAGATATTCCAAGGTCACACTGAGTTTTATCACCTTGCCTGTACCTTCCCTCAGACAATACTGCCTTTCTCCTTGAGGGCCATACCAATCAATCCTGGAGTAAGTTTGTAGATACCCATCCAGTCATCTAGTTTATATTTAAAGGAAGATAGTAGTGAGTTGCACTGCTTATAATGCAGGGGAAGTTTGTTACAGAAGTTATGGAGGGGTTGTGTTATAACCATGTCCCTCCATTATGTTTTATTTATCTGTCAGTGACTAAATATCTGGTTCTAATATTGGTGGAAATATTGGACTTGCAGAGCAGCACAGGGATCAGGAAAATTTGGTCCCTAGTGGTGCGGTATGCAAAACAAAGATCTCACTTTAAAACTCTGTAAGACAGTGAATAAAGGGCTATAGCTTCCTGCTTCACTTGATAGCTCAGCAGCTTTAGGCCTGTTATGTTTTTTGTTTAGGAACCTTTGAGTTTTTTCTAATTGTCTGATATTTTTAGTGAGATACATCCCAAAGGGGGTGCTGTGCTTGATAACTGGCCTAATCAATGGTGAGTGTAAGGAAGTGATTAGCTATTTAAAACTTGATGATATTCCTTTGGCAATTATCTGGGCTAAATAAAATGGTTTACTGACAACGGTTGTCACATGATTGTCAAAGGAGAGGGAGCTGTCAACCCAAGTACCTAGGTCCTGACTACATTTTTGTTTTGTAATTGTGTGTTGTCTATACAATAGAAAGGGGGGGGGGTTGTCTACTAAAAGTGACAATATGACTCATATTAGGGTTTAGTCTGAGACAATCTTTAGTGCACCAGGTGTTTACTAGGGATAGTTCATTCTGGAGGGCTTGTGTGCATGTAGCTCAGCTGTCCAGATTTTTGCAGAATATCCAGGTTTTGCCCCATATTTTGGTCTGTTCCTATAAAATTTGAGGTTTTCTGGGAAATCATTGAGGACTGAAATCACTAAATAATGACAAATGTCTGAGTTTCAGACTTCATATCCTTCAGAAAATGCATGCTAACACAAAATATTTCATTCTAACAACATTCTAAGTTTATACGAGCAATATTTAAAAATTGTCCCTATTTTTGGGCCTTCATCCTCCCATTATTTTTGACTTTGTCCCAGTTTCTTGTGCTAAGCAGTTGAGAGGTATGATTGGGTGTCATATGGTGACTTAACAACAGCCACCAGTTTGTCAGCAAACTTTTTTAGCTAGAGGTCTTCACTCTCTGCTTGGACATATGAGAAGCAAATCAAAAAGGAAATGTTCATGCACCAAACCATGAGGGACATCACTTGTCACTTTCATAATTCCTAATAAGGCACCTGCATCTCACAGTATGTGTGCTCTGTCATTCAACTGGTTTACTATCCGTCTTACTACATATGAGTTGACTTTTAAAGGATTTAGCTTTTTTATGATGCCAGCATGAGGAATGATGTTGTAGACCTTGGCCAAGTCAAGATGCACCTTGTACACTGCATGGCCAACACCTACAGCCTCTGAAAACACTTGAAAGAAGTTTCTAGATTAAATATATAGGGTCTACCCTTCAGAAATCCAAACTGTTGGGGCTCAAGTCTAACTAGATTCTTGATATCACAGATTATGAGGTCAGTTATCATGTATTTCATAGCTTTGCAGATGAGGCTTGTAAAGTTGTACCTAGGTCAGTTGTGATGCGACCCTTATGGAGGGTCATCACCACTGCAGTGAGCTACTCATTAGGGATAAAACCAATAGCTAATCTTAGTACGTGTAGAAAAGCATGTTTAACATTGGTAATTAAGGATCTAGTTATATTGTCAGGTTCCATGGATGAAGTATTTTAAGCTTTAGTACATTTAGTAAATGATCGTCACAGTATCATTATAGAATACTAGACTAACAACTCAAAATATAGATACTGCTCCAGTAGTTTTTTTTTTTGGGAGGAAGGGGATTATGTATGACTTAGGCAAGAGTAGTAGAGCATTTACAAGCTTCTTCTCTCTAACAGAGACATAGATGGCAGGCTAGGGGTATATTTATGGTTCCCCATCAAGTGATGTTTTACTTGAATAGGTCCAGGGAAGTGGACTCTCACACCAGTTATTAATCACATGGATGGGAAGCCTGTTCCAGAGAAGGGTCAGCATCTGAGAAACATACCTGTCCCTCCAGCATGTCACATTTATGTTGCAAATGAGGTTTGAGTCGCTGGAGGTGGTGTTTCTATTGCTATTTGTTTTATAGGTGTGCAATAGGTTCATTAATGCTGGATCAGAGGATGCTTTCCAGTCCAGGCATAGGTCATCTCTCAGTAGCCTGTCGGAGACTGAGTATAAGGAGAAGGCCTTTGAGGAGATCTGCATAGGACTTGTTTTCTACATCGTGTATTCTTTTTGTGAATAACATCTGTGCACACTCCAGTTGTTGCATATGGTGCAGTGGGTATTGCACTCAATAACTGGTGTTATGAGGGAAAAGTACAATAGAATAATGACATCTTTGTTCCTAGATATTTATACATTATGTAACATATTCCCTATCTACAGTCAACAATTGATGGTCAAAGTCCAAGATGCTGTGCTGTCTACATATGTTCCCAAATTTCTGACTACTGTGTCTACTTGTAGGGTGTATTATCAATGTAGTAATCTGCAGGGATGGCAGGCTTTATGAAAGTTACTATCATGCACTTCTTGGCATTGAGTTTTAGACCATGACTCTAGCACCAGTTATTAATCTGTGTCAAGTCTTTTGGAAGGTATTTGTGTCTGGGAGGGGTTAAAGACTTTCCCTAATTTGCAATCATCTGTGAACTTGGTCTGGCAGAGGCCTTTGTTGTTAGTCTTGACTTCAGAAAAATAGATGCCAAACATGAGCAGCTCCAGCACTGAGCATTGAGTCACTCCACTAGTGACTGGCCTTTTTGTGGAAGTAGACTCCCTTATTTTAACTTTTTGAGTCCTATCTGAGAGCCAGCTAGCTATCTAGTGGGTGACATTGGAGTGTATACCTAATTTAGTGAGCTTAACTGCAGTTGCGGTGGTGGTGCTGCGGTAGCGTTGTCGCCTCACAGTAAGACGTTGTCCTGTTCAATTCTCAGCTAAAGCGTCTTCTGTGTGGAGACATACGTGACTGAGCGTACCTTCGTTGAAGGTTGTGCGTCAGGACTGGCAAGCCGGTATGTAAAAATCTACTGCCAATCATAAGCAGACCTGAGTTCCGCTGTGGTGACCCCTAACCAGGAAAAAGCCGAAAGATACAACAACTGCAATGTCTGAGTGGGATATTGTGTCAAATGTCTTGGCCAGATTGAGGTAGACAGTATGTACCATTTTGCCTCATCCATTACTTTGATGGCCTTCTTCAAGAAGTCTACCAGGATGATTAGGCATGACCTGTCTTTGACAAACCTGAACTGAGTTTGATCTGATATTTGAAAGCTTCCTATGTCTTCATTTATCATATCCATGATTAGGCTTTCCATAACTTTACATATTAGACTTGTCAGACTTATGGGTCATTGGTTTCTAGAGTCTGTAGATGGCCCACTCTTGTGCTGCAGGATTGCTGTTGCAATCCTCTATTCATTTGGCACAAAGAATGTTTACAGGCTGTGGATAAATAGTGATCTTAGTGGACCCAGTAGTTTATGTTTCATGATATTATCGGGACCCATTGATGTAGTGTTTTTGGCCTTGGAGAGTGTTTTGAGGATCTGTTCCCTAGTGACAGCTGTGGGATTTTCTTTCTTTTGTTATACAACCTATTGCTGTTGGGATTCCACCAGGTGGTTTGTTTTTTTTTGTGTTCATTATGCACTTGTTCCTGGCAGGTGCAGCTGTCTCTGTGCAGCTGTTAATATGATTATACATGGTTTCTGTATATGATTTTGCATAGGCAGCAGTGTTCTCAGGGTGTGGGGGTCTTTAAATTTTGCCAGGGTGTCACTTAATAGCAGGAAGTTTGCCTTAGAATAATGTCTAGAAGTCCCAGGGTTAGTAGGTGTCTTCTGTTTTATGTTTATTTCAAAGGAGAAAGCTTTATGGTCTAACCTGACCAATGAGGACATTACACTAGGGAGGGAACAACTTTTTCACATATTTGTGAGGACCAGGTTGAGGACTTTTCAGCCCCAAGAGGGTGTACCGACTATCTGATCCAGGGTGTTAGTGTTTACAAAGTCTAGAAATCTCAACACTTGCATATTAGGGGTTATGTAAGATTCCTAGTTTATAGTTGGGTAGATAAAGTTGCCCATGAATTTGTTACTGGGTTGAATGAAGAGTGTCTAGAGTAGATTTAATTATGTATTATGGGTTTCATAGGTAAGGGGGACCTATAACTTCCAAGGATATGGTATAAAACTTTGCCTATAGTAATTTGGACATAGAGAAGCTCATGCATGTCAAACTGATTGATGTAAATAGAGACACCTTCTGCCTTTTGTCCCTTCCTGTTCATTAAGTGGCCTTACTGTGTCTACATTCTGCAGTGTGAGTAGATCTTGCAGGGAGTCCAGTTTCTTGTTTAGACTCCTTGTATTGAGCAGGGCTGGTTTTGATATGTTGGAAGGTTATCAGTTTGGCAATGCTTAAAAAAGGAACTGTGTGGGAGGACAAGATTTTAGCCAATATACAAAAGCTTAGAGGAAACAGATGCAGACCATCCCTGACAAAGCAGTGTGTGTGGATTGTCAACCATATCCTCCCAGGCTGACAAATATTTTATCCCCTTCAAATGTCACCAAATCTTATGCCAGTTATTAAAGTCAATTATCTTCTGTTTATATTGTGGCATCATCTTTAGAGAGGGAAGAATGCTACTAAATGCTAGGTTTACCTGCCTGGGACACATAGTTTGAGGGCTCTATCATGTATCTCTTCATATAGTCCAGGGAAGTACATCTCAGGTCATTTGCACGCACATGGACTATGACAGAGTCATACTGGTACTTGAGGTTCAACAATTTGAGTGCCTGCATGATCTGATGGATGCTGGCCCCTGATAAGCAACTGACTGTGACTCCCTCCTTATTCAGCCTGCTGAGTTGGACATCTCTGTCTCACAATGGAGTTTTCTATGACCAAAATATTGGGTTGTGTGGTGGTTTGCCTTATGGGCGTAGATGCTGAGATGCAGCTATAGATGTTGTGTTGTGCTGTGAAATGCAGCTGTAGATGTTGTGTTGTGTCGTGTTAGGTATTGTTTTGTTACAGTGCCTTTGAGGTTGTTGAGGATATTTATTGTGGGTGCAATGTCTAGAAAGCCATGGGGTTGAGGAAGATCACATTTAAGAAACTCAGCATATGTGGGTCTATGTGTCTGGTCCATCCGTATTATGTGTGGAGGGTTTAGTATGTGTGCTATCGACAACCTGTTTGGTATTGAAAGTGCTTTCATGTGATTACCTTGTCTCTGGCGACATTGTATAATTACATTTCTGACATACTGTATCAGTTTGTTAAGAATTAGGTTGTAAATAAACATGAAACAATTATTACGGACATCCATGTCTACCAAACTGGCTGCAGAGATAGTAGGAAACTATATATTCATGGCAACAGATCATTACTACGTGACTTACAAGGAGAAGGTACAAGTGAGGCTTGCAGCTGGCTAGTAAAAGTTTCTTTTATTGTACAGTTTATTTATGGGGGTGGACCACCACAGTGTATGCTTTTGAATTTTGTGTGATACTTCATTCTGGAAGGGAGCGGAAACGCTATGCATTTTTTTTCTAAAATGGCACAGAATTCCTTACTGAAGTTTGTTGCTGTGTTAATGTCTGGGAAGGTGCAGTCATAAGTGAATTTTGATAGTTCATCACAGATCAGGTTGAGGTTGGAAGGTTTGTAGCCCTTAAATTAAGTTGGGTTTCATGAAAGCGCTTTGTGGAATTTGAAGGAGATCACAAATTTTATGGTCAAACTTCACTTCTTCTTCTGGCTTTTCCTGGTTAGGGGTCACTACAACGGATCACCTGTCCACTCATGATTGGCAGTGGAGTTTTATGGTGTCAAGTTGCCAGCCTGGTGCCCAACCTTCCACAGAAGGCACACCCATACACACACTCACACCTAGGGCCAATTTTAGAGTGTCCAATCCACCTACAGCATGTCTTTGGGATGTGGGAGGAAACCCACGCGACCACAGGGAGGACATGCAGACTCCACACAAAAGGCATCCCAGCCGAGGATCGAACCGGAGAACCTCTTGCTGTGAGGCGGCAACCCTAACTGCTGCACCACCGTGGCCGCCCATGGTCAAACTTCGCTAGGGAAGACAATAGCAGAAGAACTGTGCAAGATGCAGCAATATTTGTAAAAACTGGGCCAAGAATGCTGTGTCTTCTACTAGGTTTATTTACCAACTCATTGAGGGAATTTATTTTTTTTACTTAAGTCTAGGAATATATATATATATATATATATATATATATATATATATATATATATATATATATATATAGGAATATATATGAGGTAAACACACAAGCACTGGCTACTTAAGTGACTTGCTTAGAGTCATACAGTAGGCAAATAGAAGCTAGAAGATAGATCCTGTATAGAATTCTGTAAAATTAAATTAAGTCCATATCCATCACGTGCAGCAAACTGTTAGTGAATGGACATGTCCCTGACCTATGGTGACAGACTGTACTGGTACCATTTCCAAAATGTAGAGAGTTTACATCATACCAAACAATTGTGGACCTTCAACGTGAATAGTTCATGGGTTCATAGGTACTTACTAGGTTACTGACCTGCGAGGATCTTAAGAAGCCTAACATGCTACCAGCACTAAACTTTCCACAAGGAAACAGCTCTAGTACTTATTATTAATACTCACCCCTCCAGGCATGTCTAAAGGTCAATTCCCTGTGCTTTCTCCTATTAACCTGGTGAACTTCGGCATCCTGATGCAATGTAGCAACTGCCTTATGTATACTGACAACCCTCTCCTCTTACCTCCCAACACTCAGACTTGTGAGAGATGCACTTATATATCCAAATTGGAAGCCATGCACTCTCCATCCAAGACCGGAATAGCTGGTCAAGAGGAGAAGGTCAACACTTGCACCACACCACATGCAACACATAGCCCTTCAGAAACACACCAGCACTGCCTTCACATAAAAACAAAAACCACACACCCACCTTCGCGAAGGATCTCAACAAAAATCTATCCAAACAGCAGAGACCTCCAAGGCAGAAATGCACTTGACCACCACAACACAACACGAATCACAAGACACATAACTCTCCTAAACAGTCTGCTACTCAACCAAAGCCCCCAAGGCAAAACAGCATACTCAACACACTAGTCATAGATGACTCAATAGTGAGGCACACTGATGTCCCACTCACTAGGTTGAATAAGGAGAAAGTAACAGTCAGCTGCCTGCCATGTGCCAGGATCTATCACATAACACATGCACTCAGGTCCCTCAACAACATGTACAAATATGACTCTGTCAGTGTACATGTGGGTGTGAATGACCTGAGATGTACCTCCCTGAACTACATGAAAAGAGACATGGAAGAGCTCTCGGATTATGTAGCCTAGGTGGGTATGACCCTAGCCCTGAGTGGCCTCCTACCAACACCCAGAATGATACCATAGTACAATCCGAAAATGATTGATTTCAACAATTGGCTAAGTTTCTGAAGTCATTCTAAGGGGATCCAGTATCTATCTGCCTGGGATGACATGACTGACAGACCTCGATGCTTTGCCAGAGATAGCCTGCATCTGTCACCCCTGGGCTTCTGGATACTGACCAAGGCTCTTGCCACCCCTATAGTGCCTTTTTAGGTGGTGTTCCAAAGACCAAATTACCACTGTAACACCTACAAACAAATGCAATCTGAGGGTCGTGCTGCTCAACGCTAGAAGTCTAAATCTCAAAAACACTCACTCAAAGCACTCCTTAAAATGGAGAACAATGACATTTGTGTTGTAACAGAGACCTGGTTCAAGACAGCAGAAAGTACCCCTGCACTACCAGGCTATAACTCATTCCACACCTTTTGCCCCAGAACTTGGACCGAAGCTCCAAAGGCGGTGGTGTTTCCATATTCATAAAGGATGCATACACCTCCAGACTGGTAGCCCAACATAAAGCATCAGAGATACTTCAGGCGCAGCTAACATTGGGTAAGACAGCGACTCAGGTTGTAGCCTGCTACAGATTCCCAACCATGTCCCAAGACTCACACTCCACGTTCCTAAGCACCCTGGAGAATATTAGGGTCCAACCTAACACTCTCATACTGAGTGACTTTATCTACCCCTCCATTAACTGAGAAAACTATGTGCCAATACACTTGCCCAATGTTTCCTGGAATTCATTAATTCCAATGCCCTGGACCAGCTCGTTCTTACCCCCACTAGAGGTAGCAACATCCTTGACCTGGTCATTACTAACATGGGCGACCATTGCTCTACAATAGTCAACTCCTCCCTGGTTATATCTGACCACAAACTAATCACCTTGGAAATCCACATCCCCCCACCCACCCCCGCAAAGGTAACCACCATGAAAAACTTCTCCAAAGCTAACTTTGGGCTCCTAAAAACAGAGGTGGCTAACTTCACGGCACCCATGCAAATGGAGAATAATTGCATGACCGCCGAATCATACACCAACGCACTGTACGAACACGTACACAAATGCATGGATCTCACCATACCCAATAGAACCAAGATGTTCTCCCCCAAAAAAAGGAAGCCAATCTGGTGGTTCCCTGTCATAAACAAACTCTACAACAGAAGGAGGAAACTGATGCAGAATAAGGTGAAGTCCCAAGACTGGAAAAACTCCCTTATCAGCCTCAACAAAAAGTTGAGATTCCTCATCAAATCCTCTAAAGCTAGCTATGAAAACAGAATTGCAGCTGATAGTAAAGACAACCACAAGGCCTTCTATAGTTATGTAAAGAATCTCCATGGCAATACCCAGATTTCCTCTGAGCTACTGCATAATGGTACCTCCTATACCGAGCCAACAGATATTGCCAATATACTGGCTGACAGATTCAGTGTCAACTTTACCACTCTCTCCCCGACCAAATGACCAATAACAATGCCAGTAGATTGCCAGGCACCCAGCATTTCTGCTGCACAGGTTAAAACAGCACTGTCCAAGGCCAAGAAAACAGCTTCTATGGGACCTGACAATATCCCCGGCTGTGTTCTACATGAACTACAGAGTGAACTGGCACCTAAGCTGTGTGCCCTGTTCAATCACAGCCTCACCTCAGGCTTTGTCCCTACTGAATGGCACACTGCTACAGTCATCCCTCTCTACAAAAGGAGGAGCGACTACAGACCCTGGGAGCTATCGCTCCATTAGCCTGATGAGTCTGATATGCAAAGCTATGGAGCACATCATCATGGACCTAATAAACAAGAATATAGGGAATCTCCAAACTCTGGATCCTACACAGTTTGGTTTTGTGAAGGTAGATCATGCCTGCTCAACCTGGTCAACTTCTTTGTGTCAGTCACCAGAGCTGTGGATGAAGGCAAGGTGGTGTTCATAAAGTCTACCTTGATCTGGCCAAAGCCTTTGATACCATTCCCCACTCAGGAATCATAGAAAAACTCACTAAGCTATGCATCAACCCCTATATCATTAGGTGGGTTGCAAACTGGCTTACAGATAGAACCCACAGTGTGAAAGTAGCTGACTCCAAGTCAGACTGCTGACCAGTCACAAGTGGAGTCACACAGGGTTTGGTCCTGCATCCTCTCCTGTTTGATATCTACTTCTCTGAAGTCCAGGCCAACACGAAGGGACTCTGGCTGACAAAGTTTGCAGATGATTGCGAGTTGGGAGCTATTATTAACTCCCCAAATGATGTTGACATCCTACAGAAAGGCCTCACCGAGACCAATGACTGGTGTCAGAACCATGGCCTTAAGCTCGATGCCAGAAAATGTGTCATCATCCCCTTTGGGAAAAACCTGGTTCCCATGAATTACCACATCGATGGTAGTCCACTGAACACAGAAGGCGTTATAAGAGATCTGGGAACACAGGTTGACAGCAACCTCTCTTTTGACCACCACATTGCCACTGTGGTCAGAAAGTCCTTCTATATGGCACATCTTATTACTAAGGGTTTTGCATCCAGGAAGAATGAGGTCATTGTCTCCCTCTACTCTTCCCTCATTAGGCCAATCATCGAATACAGTGCCCCATTTGGCATGTACCTGACTAGACACCTACAACAACTGGAGAGGCCGCAAAAGTAACTCACAAAGAGAATCCTAGGCCTTAAACACTTGTCCTGTATGGACAAACTCAAAAAACTCCAACTATTCTCTGCCTCTTATTGTCTACTTAGAGTTGATCTCTGCTTGACTTACAAAGCCATGTCTGACCCAGCTCTGTTAGAAATGCTACATCTAAAGAAATCCCAATCCCTCTGCACCACATGCTCAAGAGACCTCAACCTCATTACCGCAATCAACAGAACAAGCTGGAGGGACAGGTTCATAAAACCAGAGACTGCCCATGCTATGGAATAGACTTCCCATACATGTCAAACAGAGCACCTCACTGGCCGTCTTCAAAAGAAATCTGAATGAGTAGATTGGAAATAGAAAATTCACCCCGGTGATCACTCCAGTGGCTCTACTCAACAGAGGCTCTGGGAACTAAGGTTGGGTGGCATTATGCCAGGGTAGTCCTATGGGCTAGGCTTGTAAAGGCTCCAGGGCCATTAGCCTAGTACAAACCTATGAACCTATAAACCTACAGAAGTTTTATGACCTTATATTTTCTATATGAATAACCCAGAGATAGGCAGAACAAAGATATTTTGGGAGATTTACTTCTTGGCCCTATCCATGATGGATATGGGTGCTAAACTGGGAATGAATTTGTAGTTTCCCATTCATTCATCTAAATTACTTTTGAAAAGATCAGGAGAAGTACTTTGCTTTATGAGGAGTCAAAGAGGGTTTTACAGAAGAGATGCTCTCTGTGATACAAATGTTTCCCTTCAACATATTGTGTTTATACTGCAAAAGAGGTTGAGAACCCTTGAGCAAGTGTTCATGCTACCATTGGACTTGCAAATGTGTTGTAGATCTGACAGGATAGGGTCTGTGGAGGCTGCATACTTGAGGCAGAGGTCACCTCTTAGCAGCCTGTATGACAGCCAGAAGAGAGAAATAAGGCTTTGAGATGGTCTGCATAGTTTTTATGATTCAGACATGTATTTATTTATTTATTTATTTTTTTGAGAAAGCGTGACTACTTCAGTTATGACAAGTGTTTATAAAGGTGTGTACTGAATGGGGCATTATATTCAATAATTGACCTGATGAGAACCGAGAGTAGTACAATGATTACATCCTTGGACCCAGACACCATAACTTTAGATATAAGCTGTGCCACAGACTAGTATTCTATGTATTATTGGGAGTATAATATAGTTTATACAAAATAATACAAGGGAGTTCCTTTTATTAGATATGAAACTGTATCTTTTTTAATTGGACATCTTGCCTTCTGAATTTTGTAGCATTGTTTGAAGAGACTGCAGAAGAACTTGATAAATGAATGCCAGTGCATGGTGCTTATATTGATCTTGCTACAGCAGCCAACATCATTACAGTAAATATCGCTTTATGTATAATTTATTGAATAAAGCATTTGCGGCCTTCTTCCCCATATCGAGAGTTCTTAATGATGGAACATGCCTGTGGTAATGCTGTTGTGTTCTTGTCCAAAGCCAAGAAGATCTTTTTTCATTTCCTAAATAGAAGATATTTCCTTGATATTGTTAAGAATACCTCTTACAGGGTATGACATCTAGTCAGGATCATTGTTTTATATGATAGAAAGAAACAGAACTGACTCTAACACTTATAATAATGCTGAGCAGTTTGAGTGCAATAGGGATACTGACCCTTGTTTCCTTTTTTATTTTTGTTACAGAATATACTTTCCTGAATCTGTTGTTTCTATTATTACATATATGGAAGAGGATACATTTCTTAAAACAGTTTTACCATGCAAGGTTAAAATTGCTTACAAATGAGGTAAGAGCATTAAATATTACCTGGTACATAGCTATTAGAAAAAAAAAACTTTCATCTCAGATTTTGTCTGCAATTGTCACTGCAAAGAAACTTTCTCCTTTGGTGATTGCTATAGCTGTTCCTATATAGGTAAATAATTTGGCCAAATAATTGGTGAAAAATGTAAATAAACTGTTTTTCTTTTGTTTTGCTGTACATAGTATGCTATTTATGCCTTTAAATATCCATGTGGGCTAGTCTATGGAGGTCAAACTAGGAGAAAATTTAAAACCAGACTCCATGTACATATAAGAAAAAAATGCATTTGGAAGCAACTGTTCTGGAAAAATATTAATATTGCAGATAAATGCATTTAGGATAGTAAAAGTAATTTTGTTATATAGGGAAACATTCATCCTGAAATTCAGTACTTTCAAATCTGCAGGATTAAATATTGAATGCTCTTGGAAGAGCTTACTTTAACTGATTAATAAGCTACATGTTTTTATTGGTTTACTTTGAATCAGCCTTTTATAAATGTATAATCATCAGAAGACAAGGTCTGTTATATCCTGATGCTGTGTTACCAGGCTGTCTCACAGAGTTGTTTACTAGGGACAATGTTTTTTGGATAGTTCTTCTAGTCTATACTTCTTAGATGTAAACGTTGGAAAAGAGCTCTGGGAAACCAGATATGCTGATGACAGTAAACTGGGTGAAATAATTACATCATTAAAAGATACAGACGATTTCTGAGCTGGTCTGCCTGGTACAGTACTAATGATCTGATCATTAATGTCAATATATATCGCCTAATGAGACTTGACATGATGCTTTGCCAGAGGTGGTTTACTCTTGACACCACTTGGCTTCTGGATTCTGGCAAAAACATTATCTATCTCCATAGTGTCTTTTTTAGGCCGTGACAATTTGTTAAACCCTCAAATATAGCAAAAATCACTCACAACTACCTAAAGGTACTGCTGCTCAACTCTAGGAGTTTAAATAAAAAAAATGGCACTCCCTGGAAGCACTCCTCACTCAAAAGAACAAACATATGTTCAGAGACTGAAACATGGTTAAAAAGTATGGAAAGCACCCCGGCTATCAAAGGCTACAATGGCTTTCATGCATTTTGATCCCCCTCAGCTCAGGATAAAACAAAGGGAGGGGGGATGTCTCAGTGTTCATAAAGGGCAAGTACACTGCTAGACTGGTCCAACAACATGATTTACTTGAGGTGTTTCATGCCCATCTAACCATAGGTGCGACCCCCTATCATATCCTTGCTAGCTACAGATTCCCTAACATGAGTCTGGAAAACCACGCCTCCTACCTAAACCTACTGGAATGACTTAACATTCAGTATAACACCATACTTATGGGTGACTTCAACTGCCCCTTCATAATCTGGGAGACTTATATGACCCATAATTCACTTTCTCAGAGGTTTTTGGACTTCGTCAATGCAAACACCCTGGAGCAACTAGTTAGCTCCCCAAATAGAGGTACAAATATCCTAGACCTAGTACTCACGAACATGGAGGGATGCTGCTCCCTCCCTTGCATTAACTCCTCCCTGGTAAGGTCTGACCACAAAATCATCTCCTTTAGTGTTAAAAATAACCTAGAACACCCATCAGACTGCAAACCTTTAAGAACTTTGCTAAAGCCAATTACCTCATACTAAGTGATAGCTTATTAAACGTCCAAGCCACTCTGAACCAAGATGACACTGAGGCCTACTCTGAGCTGTACACAAAATCACTGTATAACCACATTCATATCTGCAAAGAGGAGGCAGTACCTGTCCAAGACAAATCTATGATTACTGGCAAAAATAAACCACCATGGCGAACCCTTAGAATAAACCGGTTATTCAACCAAAAGAAAAAAAATCTTCTCCAAAGCCAAAAAGGAACAGACATAACAGTGCTAAATGGCACTTTTCCAGTCTAAACAAACAAATTAGAGAGCTGGTCAAATCTGCCAAAGCAAAGTACGAGGCAAAGAAGCCTCCTAGGTGAAAGATAATCATGAGTATTTTTTAAATTATGTTTGTAACCTCGGGAAATGCTCAGCAATGTGCAGAGTTAATCATGGATGGCAACACTTACACCCATCCTGAAACTATAGCAAACCTGCTGATCAACAAGTTGAGTTCAACCCCCTCCCCAGCACCTCCTACCACACCCAAAGAAATACACACAACCATTCCTCTGCTGGTCATTACAAGGGAGCAGGTCCTCACCGCACTTGCTAACGCCAAAAACACAGCCTCCTTGGGTCCTGACAACATTCTAGGATGCTTCTTAAATATCTTAAAGTAGAATCTATGATGGCCACTAAAAATACTCTCTAACCACAGCCTCTGGACAGGCTTTGTCCCAGAGAAATAGAGGACTGCAACAGTCATCCCTCTGCACAAGGAGAGTCCATCAACTGCCCCAGGGAACTACAGATCCATAAGCGTGACCAGTCTTATCTGAAAGGCCATGGAGAGAATTATCATGGACCTGGTCAATAACAACATAGGAAATCTCCAAACTCTGGACCAGATCCAATTTATCTTTGTCAAAGGGAAGTTTTACCTGCTCAGTGTGGTGGACTTCTTCAAGAAAGTCACCAGGGCCATGGGTAATGTTAATATGGTACATACCGCTTATCTAGACCTGGCCAAAGCTGTTGGCACAATCTCCTACTCAGAGATCATAGATAAACTTACTGTGTTAGGCATGAACCCCTACATCATCAGATGGATAGCAAACTGGCTCACTGACAGGACACATTGTCTGGATAGGTGAAGCCACTTCCAATAAGAAACCTGTTACTAGCAGTGTCCCACATAGCTCAGTGTTGGGACTCCTCCTGTTTTATATATAATGATCTGAAGAGAAGACAAATATTGGGAGCCTTTGGATCACCAAGTTCGCTGATGTCTGTAAGCTGCAACAATCATTGAATTCTCAAACGATGCTGACATCCTACAAACAGGCCTAAAAATGACACACGATTGGTGCCAAAATGAGACTAAATGCTAAATAAATGTGTAATCATTTGGTAAATCAGATATCCCTACCAATTATAATATTGATAGCATGCCACTAAAAGTAGACCCTGTGGTGAGTGACCTAGGAATACAAATAAGTAGTAACCTAAGCTCTGACCACCAGATAGCTATGGTACTGAGGAAATCCTTATGTGAGGCTCAACTTATAAGTAAAGCATGGCATCAAGGTCAAATGAAGTCTTAGTGTCATTGTACTCTGCCCTCATCAGGCCCATAATCGAGTACAAAGTTCCCTTCTGCATGTACCTAACTAGCCACTTACACCAATTGGAGCAGCCCCAGAGGTTTCTCACTAAAAAAATACAAAACATAAGACACGTGTCTTATGCAGACTGTCTAAAGGCCCTATCCTTTCAATGTCTCTTATCGTTTATTAAGAGGTGACTTATGTCTGACCTACAAGGCATTCTCTGATCCCACCCTTACGAAAATGTTACATTTTTGCAAGAAAAATTATACAAGTGTTGTATGTTCCATGGACTTGGACCTTATATGTGACTCTAACAGAACTTGCTGAAGAGACAGATTCATATCCCAAAGGCTACCTCACCTATGGAATAAACTTCCCATCTTTTTAAACAAAGCCCGTCCCTCACTCTGTTCAAAAAGAATTTGGATAAATGGATGGGTACCATAAATTCACTCTCATGGTACTGCCCATGTCCCTTATGGACAGAAGCAGTCTGTAAAATGACTCAGGGCTCCAACACCCAAAGACCCACTACCCTGATACTACCCCATCCTATATCTGGGGAATTAAGATTTGATATTGTCATATTCTGGGTATTATTGGCTAGGCTTGTAAAGGCTCTTGTGCCATTAGACTAGTAATCACCTATGAACCTATGACAAAAAGAACATACACTATAATTACAAAATAAGTCACCAAATTGTAAAGAAATGACATAGGTTCATAGGTGTGTACTGGGCCAATGGTCCTGGAGCCTTTACAAGCCTATCCCATAGAAGTGCCCTGGCATCATGCTGCCATTAGTTTCTGGTGCCTCTATCAAGTAGAGTCACTGGAGTGATCCCCCGGGGTAAGCTTTCTATTTCCCATCCACTCATCAAGATTTCTCTTGAAAAGGGCCAGTGAGGTGCTCTGCTTGACATGTATGGGAAGTCTATTCCAGAGCATGGACAGTCTCTGGGTTATGAACCTGTCCCTCCAGCATGTTCTGTATGATTGTGGTAATGAGGTTGAGGTCCCTGGAGTGTGTGGTGTGGAGGGATTGGGATTTCTTTAGGTGTAACATTTCTAACAGGGCTGGGTCAGACATGGCTTTGTAAGCCAAGCAGAAATCGCCTCTTAATAGACGATATGAGACAGAGAAAAGCTGGAGTTTTTTTAGTCTGTCCATGTAGGGCATGTGTTTAAGGCTTAGGATCCTCTTCATGAGGTACTTTTGTGGCCTTTCCAGCTGTTGCAGGTGTTTAGTGAGGTACATGCCAAATTGGGCATTTTACTTGATGAGTGGTCTAATGAGGGAAGAGTAGAGAGAGATGATGACGTCTTTCTTCCTGGATGAAAAACCCTTGGTAACGAGATGTGCCACATAGAAGGACTTTCTGACCACAGTGGCAATGTGGTGGTCGAAGGAGATGTTGCTGTCAACCTGTGTACCCAGATCTCTTATAACGCCTTCAGTGTTCAGTGGGCTACCATCAATGTAGTAATTAGTGGTAACTGAGTTTTTCCCAAAGGGAATGATGATGCTTTTTTTGGCATTAAGCTTAAGGCCATGGTTTTGACACCATTCATTGGTCTCAGTGAGGCCTTTCTGTAGGATGTCTACATCACTTGGGGAATTAATAATGGCTTCCAGCTTGCAATCATCGGTGAACTTGGTCAGCCAGAGTCCCTCCATGTTGGCCTGGACTTCTGAGAAGTAGATGCCAAACAGGAGAGGACCCAGGACTGATCCCTATGGGACTCCACTCATGACTGGTTGGCAGTCTGACTTGGAGTCTGCTACTTACACACTCTGGGTTCTGTCTGTGAGCCAGTTTGCAACCCACCTAGTGATATAGGGGTTGATGCCTAGTTTGGTGAGTCTATCAATAATTCCTGAGTGGGGAATTGTATCAAAGGCCTTGGCCAGATCAAGGTAGGGTGTATGAACTGTCTTGCTCATATCCACAGCTCTGGTGACTGACTCATAGAAGTCAACCAGGTTGAGCAGGCATAATCTACCCTTCACAAAAAAAAATTGTGTGGGATCCAGAGTTTGGAGATTCCCTATATCCTTGTTAATTAGGTCCACAATGATGCGCTCCATAACCTCATTATAGGTTCATAGGTAGGTACTAGGCTATCGGCACAAGGGCCTAAGTAAGCCTAGCCAACAAGGTTCTCTGGCTTAGGTACAGGAACAATGCTAAACAACAATTTAAACACTGATTAGTGTGTGAGTTCACCAAACTTATAAAAGTATATTGTATTGCCCAGCTAAACCTGAAGGTCCTATCCATTGTATCCATTATGAGAGGTTGTCTTCAAACCTGCCAAATGTAGATGTGTCATTTCAGGAGGCGAAAACAAAGCAGACTCAAACAAATGAGAGCAAAACATGAAAATATCTTACTCCATGTAGAGGACTTCACTTTCTACCAAACTCCTTACTTAAATATACTAGTTCTGCAGTTGCACAGCCATAGAGAAAAATAGAAAAATCCTACAAGGAGAAGACAGTGGTTATATAAACTGTGATCTTATAATTAAGCCATGGAATGAAAAGTAGAAAGGAAGCCTTGGAGAGAATAGATCAGGGCAATAGCAGGTGGCCAGTTAGAAGTCAACCACGTATAAGATAACTTTTCCAATAGCTTCAGGGACATCACTGTACTATTTTATGCCTCACTGATCTGACTCATCATTGAATACAGCACTGTATTTTATCTCCTTCAAATACGTCAACTGAAACAACTCGAAAATATGCATTACTAGTAAATTCATAGGGATGGAAAACAAACTATTCAGAAATGCTTCAGGCATTGCTGTTGCATTATGTTCCTTAACATTTATTTCGAGAGGACTTTGTCTCCTCTGAAAGGCAGTGTTTATTTCAGTTCAGTCTTCAGTTCTTTGTTCATTGGTTCATAGGTCTACACTACGTTAAAGACCACCAGGTTCTTTACAAGCATAGCCATGCAACCCAATCCAGTTTTGCCTCAGAGTTCCTTGGACACCTATATGGTAAGGTATGTTAGCAAAGAGGTAGCTAAGTTTGTATGTGGGGGGGTTTGTTAGTTGGGGATCAATTTACTTGCTGTTGACCTCTGTCCATCAGAGATACGGGGAACATACCAAGGGTGAATTTGCAATTTCCCATCCAGTGGTCAAGGTTTGGTTTGAATAGGGTCAGGGATGAACTCAGCTTCTCGTAGATGGGGAGCTTATTCCATAGACCAGGGATCTTTTGAAACACATATCTGTCTCTCTAGCAGGTTCTATTTATGTCACAGGTTAAGTTCTGGATCTTGGATCTAATGTATCTGGTGCTGGATCAAATGTTGTCTTATATGCTAGGTATAGGTCTACTCTCATTAACCTGTAGGAGACTGAGTACAGAAGCAGGACCTTAAGGCGATCTGTTTAGGACAGGGTATTCACACCCTGGATTCTCCTGGTGAGGAACCTTTGAGGACAGTCCAGTTGTTGCAAGTGTCTGGTTATGTACATACCAAAGGGGGGCACTGTACTTAATGATGGGTCTAATAAGGGCTAAGTAGAGTGATACTATTACTGCCTTGGACCTGGATGCCATACCCTTGCTGATGAGTTGGGTGACATAGAATGATTTTCTTACTATCTTGGCTACATGTTTGTTGAATGAAAGATTACTGTATACAAATGTTCCCAGATCCCTAACTATTGTTTTAGTTCTTAGGGTTGTTTTATTGATGAAGTAATTAGCTTGGGCGGATGATTTCCCAAAAGGCACTGTAATGCATTTCTGTGCATTAAGTTTTAATCCAGGGATATCACACTAGTCATTTGTTTGTGTTAGACCCTCTTGTAGGATGTTGATGTCATGGGGGGAATTTATGATAGCTTCGGATTTCCAGTCATTTGTGAAGTTGGTGAGCCAGAGGGCTTTGACATTAGCTTCCGAGAAGTAGATGCCAAACAGGAGCAGGCCCAACGTGGAGCCCTGGGGTAAACGGTCTTTTGGTGGAGGTGATCTCATCCATTCTGACTTCTTGGATCCTATGTGTGAGCCAACTGATAATCCATCTTCTTATGTAGGGATTTATGCCTAGCTCTGAGAGTTCATCAGCAACACCTAAGATGGGTATTGTGTCAAAGACCTTGGCCAGGTCAAGGTTGGGGGTATGCACCATATTCCCCACATCTATAGCCATGGTGACCATCTTGAAGAAGCCTAGCAGGTTAAGTAGGCAAGATCTTCTCTTAACAAATGCAAACTGGGATGGGTCTAGTGTCTGTAGGTTGTGAATGTCCTTGTTGATCATTTCCATGATAATTCTTTCCATGGCTCTACATTTAGACTTGTCAGACTGATCCCTCTGTAATTCCAGAGGTCAGTTGATGGTCCACACTTATGAAGAGAGAGTCTGTAACAAACTGCTGATTTAGAGGCTATACAAGATCAGGGGCTCATAATACTAAAACTAAATATCAGTATTATAAAACAATGCAACAGATGCATTACACTATACCTTTTTGTATTATGGAATTATCATCACGTTACAGTCAGAAGAAATTATTCATTAAGTTCCATCAGAAATAATGTTGATATATAGAAAATAGAACATATCAGCATGAGTTACTGTAAACAAGCTCTTCAAAGCCCATAGATTGTAAGCTTAGCAAATGTGGCTACGAACTTATAAACTTCTGATAGCACCTCAAAGGTATAGCACCTACTATAGAGCACTGCTATATCAGTACTAGAATTTTAACCCATGTGACTAATGGAGGCCAGTACCTGCAACCTTTTGAGTCTTCAGAACTAGTAGATCCTGTTTGTATTAGGCTAACTTACCTTTAATTTCTCTACAATCTGTCTAAAATTTCTATAAATATTAAATGATTGCCATAAAACTTAAATCGATTCTTAACCAATGTTTTTATATTATCACTAATTTGTTATAATTACACAGAACTCCATATGTTTTTGTTTTATTTTTGAAGATTGTAAAATTATTGTTCTTAAAATGTTTTATAATAATTTGGAGCTTTTCTCCCCAGGCTTCCTCTGAAAATGGGCTTCTACCCAGTCAGACTTTCCCGGTAATCAAATGTCAATAAATAAATAAAATAAAGAGATAAAGGTACTTACAGTTTGGGAAATCCCTACATGCTCATTAAAGAACCACTATACTCAGAATCTGAAAAAGCATATATTTTTTTAAGTTGATACCATACACTGAACTAATGTCCCCAATGCATTGTATGTGGTTTCAGTATTTTTTAACTTTGTTATCATGCCTCTCCTCTCACCTAAGACCCTGTTGGTGCACTATCCTATGGCAAATTATGTTCCACACAAAGCTTCGACCCACACCTTCTGTATCATGCAAGCTACAATTAGTTACCACTACCTAGGTGGCAATCTCTGGGGCGGCCACGGTGGTGTAGCGGTTAGCGTTGCTGACTCACAGCAAGAGATTCTCTGGTTTGATTCTCAGCTGGGGTGCCTTTTGTGCGGAGTCTGCATGTCCTCCCTGTGGTCACGTGGGTTTCCTCCAGGTGCTTTGGTTTCCTCCCACATCCCAAAGACATGCTGTAGGTGGATTGGACACTCTAACTTGGCC
Source organism: Protopterus annectens (assembly GCF_019279795.1). Classification (NCBI taxonomy): domain Eukaryota; kingdom Metazoa; phylum Chordata; order Ceratodontiformes; family Protopteridae; genus Protopterus; species Protopterus annectens. The sequence continues at coordinate 968,244,239 of NC_056726.1, forward strand.
CTAGGCATGAGTGTGTGCATGATTGTGCCTTCTGTGGAAGGTTGGATGCCGGGCTGGCAACTCGATACAGTAAAACTCCACTGCCAATCATGAGCGGACAGGTGATCCACTGTGGCAACCCCTTATCGGGAAAAAGCCGAAAGAAGAAGAAGACCTAGGTGGCAATCTCTACTCTAATAAGACCACCCTTCTGCCCCTTTATATACCTACTATACACATAGTAAACTGTGATTAGTCAGCTGCCAGCCTCTAACCAGTTTTCCTATGGGGATTAACCACTCCTACTCCCTGGGCATTTCACCCTATCACTACCGAATAATTTTCCAGAGGTGCCCATAGACTTCCCACTTTTACATTAGCAAGACTCAGTGAATGTTTCAATTACAGGTCAGGTTTCCACTCCGTATGCTGCTCTCCCCATGATTGGGCACTTATTCTGTATATAAATCTCTGGATAACATTCCCATTGGTAGGGCAGCCTACCCATTGTCCTTTAGTCCTCCACCAGTTTAACCTATCATTAGCAAGAAAAGCACCCCCAACCAAATTCCATCTAAGTCTTACTGGAACCAATCACACACACCAAGCTAAGCTCAAGTATTTTTCTTTTATGAATATGTATAAATAGGCTATGGTCCAATTGCTTACTTGCTTCACCATGGTCCAGCCAATAAGAAAAGGAATAGTCTGACTTAGCAACTTTCCCCAAGTTTTGCTTTGATGAATGTAATGTAACGGTAATGGAAATGGTTATTAAGTATATAAATGTAATACTACTGGAACCTGTATAACACAGCACTTATCTGCTTTCCCTAAGTCTTGACAAATAAATGATTTTCTGACTTCTCTGATTCTTATTTTATTTTTGTTAATTTCCATTATTTCATTGTACGCTTTGGTGTTACTGTAACGCAAGAAGAGACGTTCAAACATTTTGGACGATTTACTTAAACTGTAATATTTAGAGATCCCTAGCTTGGCATCATTCACTTTACTCGGCATTCCTGCTTCACATTACTGAATCCGAAATGATCAAGACAACATTGCCGAAATGGCAAAACACTGACACCATGGATTACCAAACTTTTTCACAGGAAAAATTAACAATTGGCCAAATTGGGAAATTTGCCCTTTTCCCCCACAGTAGTGCATTCCTGGAGTTGGTATATTTAGTTAGGGGGTGCATTTTATGTTTTTTTTGCATTTTAGACAACTGTCCATTTTCCCTCTGTAAAAGTTATGTAACTGTGGTGTTGGTGTTTTGCCACTTCGACGATAGCATCTCTATCATTTCAGAGTGGGTAATGTGGGATATATATGAGACTATGTATTAAGAGACATGAAAAGACTTCCTTGAGTAAAAGCTAATTAGAGATTCATTTGCATGTCTCTGAATCAAAAAAATAACACACACAGACTCACAGATTCACATAGACACCAGGATTGTCGCACACATATAATCACATGCACTTCCACACATGACCCTACACACAAATGTGCATGTGCACACACACACACACACACACACACACACACACACACACACACACACACACACACACATTCCAGCACATATACACATTCACATAGACATCAGGATAGTCACACACACATGTACCTATAATCATATGCACTTGCACTCATGAGCCTACACACACACACACACACACACACACACACACACACACACACACACACACACACACACACACACACACACACACACACACACACACAAAAAAAAAAACCCTTACAGTATTTACAAGCCAATAGTCCCACTGCTGCCATAGTCAGCAGCAGTGCACAGTGAGAATCTACCTGTTTCAGCCCTCACTGTGTTCAGTGTAGTGGAGCTTGTCCTTGAATCACTCTACAGCTTAGTTCTGATCACAGTGTACAGCTCTGAGGCAGAACACATGGCTAATTTACATTAGCCACATGCCACGACTACTACATTTGCATGTGAGGATAACAAGCAAGAACACTGTAGCAATATTTGCCAGAGCATTGCTTTTGTTTACATGGTAATCCAAAGAAGAATAAAACACTGGAACCACGATAGACCATGATAATCCTTTATTAAAAGCACATAAAATATTTCAAAAGGCAAGTAAACACCTTCGCACCAGGGCTTCAAAAGGCAGATGTTGGTGTGTTTTACCTTACTGAATTTAAAGGAAGAGAATCATGGGACCCAGTTAATAAATGAATGCACTTGCTTGTTTAATTTTCATAGTAGAGTTTTTAAACTTACCATACCATTTAATCCATGTTCAATATGTGCTGGGTCTCACATCAGGCTTTGTGCCCACTGAATGGCACACAGCAACAGTTATCCCACTCTGCAAAGGGGGAGCCACCACTGATTCCGGAAACTATCGCCCTATTAGCATGATGAGCCTGGTCTGTAAGGCCATGGAACATATCATCATGGAACTCATAAACAAAGACATTGGTAACCTCCAAACTCTGAATCTCACCCAGTTCGGGTTTGTGAAAGGCAGATCATGCCTCCTAAACCTGATCAACTTCTCTGAGGCAGTCACCAAAGCTGTAGATGAGGGTAAGGTGGGTCAAACAGCTTATCTTGACCTTGCCAAGGCTTTCAACACCATCCTCCATTCTGGAATTATAGCTAAACTCACTAAACTGGGTATAAATCCCTACATCACAAGATGGGTTGCCAACTGGCTCACTGACAGAACCCACACTGTAAAAGTTGCAGACTCCAAATCTGACTTCAAACCAGTGACAAACAGAGTACCACAGGGTTCAGTCCTGGGACCTCTCCTGTTTAGCATCTACTTCTCTGAAGTACAGGTTAATACAGAAGGCCTTTGGCTAACAAAGTTTGCAGATGATTGCAAACTAAGAGCCATAGTTGATTCCCCAAATGATGTGGACATCCTACAGAAGGGCCTCACTGAGACAGATGCCTTTTGTCAGAGCCATGGCCTCAAGCTCAATGCCAAAAAGTGCATTGTCATCCCCTTTGGTAAAAACTCTGACCCATGAACTACCACATAGGCGGCAGTCTACTTAACGCCGAATGTGTGATAAGAGACCTTGAGACCCAGGTGGACAATAGTTTCTCCTTTGATAATCACATTGCCACAGTAGTCAGGAGATCCTTTACATGGCACACGTCATCACAAAAGGGTTCTCATCCAAGAAAAAAGAGGTCATTGTTCCCCTCTATGTGACACTCATTAGACCCATTACAGAGTACAATGTCCCTTTTGGAATGTACCTCACAAGACATCTGCAGCCACAGAAGTACCTCACAAAAAGGATTACTGACCTCAAACAAATGGCCTACGCTGACCGTCTCAAAAAACTCCAGCTTTACTCTGTAGCATATCACGTACTCCGAGGTGATCTCTGCCTAACATATAAAGCTATGTCAAACCAGAGCTGTTGGACATGCTACACCTAAAGAAATCCCAGTCCCTCCGAGGTACACGCTCTAGGGACCTAAACCTTGTCACCACAATAAACAGGACATGCTGGAGGGATAGATTCCTGTCCCAGTGACTTCCCATACTCTGGAACAAGCTACCCATCTATGTCAAGCAAAGTTCCTTGTTAGCACACTTTAAGAAAAATCTTGATGAGTGAATGGGAAATAGGAAATACACCCCGGGGATCACTTCTGTGGCTCTGCTCGACAGGGGCACAGGAAAATAACTTTCTTGGGTGGCAGAAGACAAGGAACCTTGTTGACTAGGCTTACTTGGGCCCTTGGGCCAATAGCCTAGTACCTACCTATGAACCTATGAACCTATCACTGCAGCACTACAGCAGTCTTTGAATTGCTCCATCATAACACACATTGAGTAATTCTGCTTGAAGGATGATTGCACATTGTGTAATGTGTTTATGAATATCTCCTGTGATTACTAGTAACATTTGGTACAGTTTTGAATCTGGATGTTACAGTACTGTAGAACACCCATGAGTTGAGCCTGAAAATGGTCCAGAAGTTCAGTACTCTACCCCCATCAACAACAACAGTCAATTAATAAACAGATAAATATTGTACCCGGATGCTGAGTTAATCATACAGGCAAATTATTCTGAAAAAAATATGATCATTGTTAAGTTTTATACAATACTATGGTTTCTGATACTTTCAGTGCATTCACAATTGCTGTTTTCTGATACCTGATAATGTGAAATAATAGGCAAACACAGTGCAAGGTAATACCCAAATACAAGCAAAATGAATATTTCTCTTTATTTTGCACAATTACTGATATGATTTGCTACAGTGCACTTGCATGTCGATGTTACTGTATTGTCAATGCATTAACTGTCCCCTGATGCTGGTCTTTGTGCAGTTGAATGTTACTTTCATACAGCCATGCAAGCTACATCATCAGGGTCAATAAACCACAGTACCTGGAAATTATATTAATTCTACTTTACAAATGTGTTTACAAAAAAAGGATGATGATTGTGAAGCCACATACATCATTATGGTTTTGATACTTCAAGTGCTGTTGTCTGATATCTAATTCTGAGGATAACAGCTAAATATAGATATTATATTTAAATGTAATTTTCATTACTGCAGATCCACTGAGTATGATGTGTTGTTTCTTAAATCATCCTGTATTCCCTTCATTACTGTCTTTTCACTTCATTACTTCCTAATGTAATGCTACCACTACACTGCAAGTCAAAATTTGCAATTGAAAAGTGTTTCTTTTATCATTATTGGAATATATTTTTTAAATTGCATTATGCTGACTAACAGCTTTCAAGTATTGCTGTTACTGAAACACTGTTTACCAACATTTAAGTTACTAATGGTCTCTAATGCAGCAGTCTGCACATTAGGAAACATGCTGTTTAAACCATAAAGTTAACATTTTGAACACATTATTATCAGTGCTTTTTCCTGCAGTTCATAGGTTCATAGGTTCATACTAGGCTATCTGCCCTAGGGCATTTATAAGCCTAGCCAGAGTGTGTTTGGCTTTCGCCACCCATTTTAAATTAATTTTGCTATGCCCTTTTTTGAGGTTAGTATACTGTGCCTCTGTCTAACAGTGACACAGAAGTGATAGCCGGGGTAAACCTACGATCTCCCATCCACTCATCAAGATTCCTCTTGAAGAGAGTCAATGTGGGACTCTGCCTAACCTGGACTGGGATTTTATTCCAGAGTGAAGGGAGCCTCTGGGTTATGAATCTGTCCCTCCAGCATGTCCTATTTATTTCAGTGCTGAGGTTCAAGTCTCTCGAGCAGTAGCTCGATGGGATTTGGATTTTCTGAGGTGCAGCATGTCCATTAATTCCGGGTTGGACATGGCTTTATACGTCAGGCACAGATCGCCTCTGAGCAGGCGGTATGCCACTGAGTAAAGCTGGAGTTTCTTTAACCGGGCAGCATATGGCATCTGTTTGAGCCCTTTGATCCTCTTGGTGAGGTACTTTTGGGGTCTTTCCAGTTGCTGCAGGTGTCTGGTAAGGTACATCCCAAAAGGGCATTGTACTCAATTATGGGCCTGATGAGGGATGAGTAAAGAGGCACGATGACCTCCCCTGATCTAGATGTGAATCCCTTCATGATTAGGTGGGCTTTATAAAATGTTTTTCTAACCACTTTGGCCATGTGGTTGTCAAATGAGAGATTGCTATCAACTTGGGTCCCCAGGTCCCTAATGACTTCTTCTGTACTTAATGGATTACCACCTATGTGGTAATTTGTGGGCACTTTGTTTTTGCCAAAGGGGATGACTATACACTTTTTGGCGTTTAGCTTGAGGCCATGGCTCTGGCACCAGTTGTCTGTTTCTATGAGGCCCTTTTGGAGGATGCTTGTGTCGGCTGGAGAGTTGATTATGGCCCAGTTTGCAGTCATCTGCGAACTTGGTCAGCCACAGTCCTTCCGTGTTGGCCTGTACCGCCGAGAAATATATACCGAACAAGAGAGGTCCCAGGACTGAGCCTTGTGGGATGCCACTTGTAACTGGTTTGGAGTCTGACATGGCTCCAGCAATTCTAACCATGTGGGTTCTGTCCTTGAGCCAGTTTGCAACCCATCTAGTGACATAGGGGTTTATATTTAAGCTGGTGAGCTTATCTATAATGCCCGAGTGGGTATTGTATCAAAGGCTTTTGAGGTCCAGGTAGGCTGTGTGGACCACCTTCCCTCGCCAATGGCCTTGGTGACTGTTTCAAAGAAATCGACCAGGTTTAAGAGGCAGGATCTGCCCTTAACAAAGCCAAACTGGGTAGGATCCAGTGTCTGTAGGTCCCCAATATCTTTATTTATGAGGTCCATGATGATCCTTTCCATAGCTTTGCAGACCAAGCTAGTCAGGCTTATGGGGCGATAGTTTCCAGGATCTGTTGAGGCACCACCTTTGTGGAGAGGGACCACTGTTGCTGTACACCACTCTTTGGGTACATATCCTGTAGTAAGGCTAAGATTGAACAGTAGTTTTATGTTTGGGTTTAGCTCTTCTTGGAGTTCATGTAGGACCCAGCCCGGGACACCATCTGGTCCCATTGATGCTGTGTTTTTTGCTTTGGAGAGGGTGGCTCTTACCTGAGCATCTGAGATGTCAGGGGGGCAGCACTCTGTTGGGATAGATATTTGCCCTTTTGGTGGGGAGAGGGGAGAAGTTTGCACTGAACCTGTCAGCTAGGATGTTGGCAATGTCTGTGGGCTCGGTGTATTTTTTGTCATTTTGGACTAATTCTGAGCATATCTGGGAATTCCCACCCAGGTTCCTAACATAACTAAAGAAAGCCTTGTGATTATCCTTAGTGTCCTGTGCAATTTTTCTCTCGATGCTGGCCTTAGACGATTTCATGAGTGCCCGTAGTTTTTTGCTAATACTGATCAGAGATGCCTTCCCTTTTTGGGATTTTGCTCTATCATGTAGTAGCTTCCTCCTTCTATTGTATAGTTTGTTTATGGCTGGGGTCCACCAGACAGGACGTCTGCCTTTGGGGGATTGGGTCTTGGTTTTATTTGGGATTGCATGATCCATGCATTCCTGAAGGTGTTCATAGAATGCGTTTATAAAGGATTCTGCGGTCTGGGCCATATTTTCCACAGACCCTGGGGCTTTGAAGAATTTTGCCTCGGTTTTGAGGCGTGTGAAATTTGCTTTAGAGAAGTTTTTCACTGTGGTTTTCTGGGCAGGGGGTGGGGTCGGGATGTGAATATCCAGTGAGATTAGTTTATGGTCTGATCTTACCAGTGAGGGATACACTTCTGGTCTGGAGCATAGTGTCCCCATGTTGGTGATGATCAGGTCCAGTATGTTTTCCCCTCTTGTGGGAGTGGTAACAAGTTGTTCCATAGCATTTGAGTTTATAAATTCTAGGAACCTTTGGGCTAGGGTGTTGGAGCTAGAGTAATGCTCCCAGTCTATGTTTGGGTAGTTGAAGTCGCCCAATATAATGGTGTTTGGAGAGACCTTCATATTTTCCAGTATTCTCAGGAAGGCCAAGTGGGGTTCATGTGTTTGGGATGGTGGTCTGTAGCAGGCTATAAACTGGAAGGCAGTTTTACCCACAGTTAGTTGCACATGGATAGTCTCTGATGCTTCGTGCTGTGCCACCAACCTGGAGGTGTGGGTATCTTTGACGAATATTGATACTCCCCCTCCTTTTGTGGTTCGGTCCAAGTTTTGTGGCCGAAAAGCATGGTATGAGGTATAACCTGGTAGTGCTGGGGTGCTCTTGGGAGCCTTGAACCAGGTTTCTGTTACTGCACAGATATCGATGTTCTCCATGCTAAGGAGAGTTTCGAGTGCGTGCATCTTGAGGTTTAGACTTCTGGCGTTGAGTAGCATTACTCTTAGTTTCTTATCCCTTGTGATACCTATGGAGGTGGGTTTGTCTTTTGAGCCTTGCCTAAAAAAGGCACTATGGGGGTAGCAAGAGCCTTTGCCAATATCCGAAAGCCCAGGGGTGACAGGTGCAAGCCATCCCTAGCGAAGCATCGTGGCTTGTCGAGCATGTCATCCCAGGCTGACAGGCATTGGATCCCCTTTGAATGACACCAACACTTAAGCCAATTGTTGAAAGCGATCATCTTGTCTTCATATTGTGGCATCATTCTTGGTGAGGGTAAGATGCTACTCAAGGTCAGGGTCATACCGGCCTGGGCTACATGCTCAGAGAGCTCCTCTATGTCTCTTTTCATATAGTCCAGGGAGGTACGTCTCAGGTCATTCACACCAGCATGGACAATGACTGAGTCATATTTGTACTTGCCTTGGAGTGACCTAAGTGCTTGTGTTATGTGGCGGATCCTAGCGCCCAACAGGCAGCTCACCGTGACCTTCTCCTTGTTCAGCCTGGTGAGCGGGACGTCAGTGTGCCTGATGATAGAGTCACCTATTACAAGTGTATCAGGTGTGTAGTTTAGCCTTAAGGGCTGTGACTGTTCGGCACACTGGCTTTGTGAGCTATGTGTTGCACATGTTTTGTTTTGGGGTAGCGGTTGCTTGGGTGTCTGCTTTGGAGGTCTCTGCTGCTTAGGCAGATTTTTATTTAGAGCCTCGAGTATGTTTTTGTGTGTTTATGTGTTTGGTTTGTTGTCGTGGTAGGTCTATGTGAGACTGGAATTGTAGTGAGTGTGGTTTCCTTCTCCTCCTGACTGGTTACGCCAGTACTGAGTTGAGAGAGCTTAGCCTCCAGTTTGGCTATATGGTTGCATCTCTCACATGTGTTGGAATTTGTTGGGAGGAGGAGAGGGTTGTCTCTGTACATGAGGCAGTTGTAACATTGCCTCAAGATTCCCAGATTCACTAGCTGGACCGGAGAGGAGATTGACAACTGACCTTTGGACATGCTAGAATAGTATTGGGAATTCCTTTATAATTGAAAAAAGGGCCAATGGGGAACAAGGTACTCAAGGGGAGTTTGTGAGGGTGTAGTGCTTTTAATTTTTTAGAGCTGACTTATATAAATTGCTTTAGTGAGCAAGTGCCAGGTAACTTAAATGCAATGTGTTACAGGTAACTTAAATGCAAAACGACAAACAGTAACTTTCTTTCAAGTGAAACAAGGAAATAAGTACAGTAAGCAATGCAGATATCACTAGGGATCCACAGAAGTGCTAAAAGGCCGCGTTTTAGGTGGAATTAGCGTTTCAGGAAATAAACAAACAACAAGCATACAAATAAAGCTAGATTCAGCAGGCCTGGATCTAGTCTATGCTACAGCAAACAAGGTGTACCAATTTCAGTAAGAAACAGTTAGAATATGCAGGCACTATAAGCCTCTAACCAGAAATTCCCTGCTCAGAAGGGCAGAGTCCAGCCTCTCCTCCCACAAGAGTGCAGACCGCAATCCTTCTTAACGTAAAATAACTGGCCTGAAGCCCAAGTGCTTAAACCAGAACTAATACACTTTTAGAATAACAGACACTGAGCTCTCAATCAGCAGTTCCCAACTTAGAAGGATGTAAGCTACCTGTCCTGCCACCACAGTGCAGGCCACAAACCTTCCTAATGTAAAACAACTGGTCTGAAGCCCAAGTGCTTAATCCAAAAGACTTAGAAATGATAGCTACACTTTAATCAAGTTACTACCAGCAGTAATAAATACAACTGAATACTTTAAAGAATGCCTGGATTAGTGCTCAAGTTATACAAACAAAGCTAGTTTCAGCAGGCCTGGATCTAGTCTATGCTACAGCAAACAAGGTGTACCAATTTCAGTAAGAAGCAGTTCAAATATGCAGGCACTATAAGCTTTAACCAGAAATTCCCAGCTCAGAAGGACAGAGTCCAGCCTCTCCTCCCACAATAGTGCAGAACACGAACCCTCTTAATGTAAAATAACTGGCCTCAAGCCCAAGTGCTTAAACCAGAATTAATACACTTTTAGAATAACAGACACTGAGCCCTCAATCAGCATTTCCCAACTTAGAAGGATGTAAGCTACCTGTTCTGCCACTACAGTGCAGACCACAAACCTTCCTAATGTAAAACTGGTCTGAAGCCCAGGTGCTTAAACTAAAAGGCTTACAATGAGTTACACCAAGCAGTAATAAATACAACTGAGTACTTTTAAGATGATGCAAAAGCAAAATAAAGTAGGAAAAAACACAAATACAGTAAAAGCAGATACATTTTTTTTTTTGTTGTTGTTGTATCTTTTGGCTTTTCCCGGTTAGGGGTCGCCACAGCGGAACTCCGGTCTGCTATTGATTGGCAATAGATTTTTACGTACCAAGTTGCCAGCCCTGACGCACAACCTTCAACAAAGGTACGCCCATTCACGCATGTCTCCACACAGAAGACGCTTTAGCTAAGAATCGAACGGGACAATGTCTTACTGTGAGGCGACAACGCTATCGCAGCACCACCACCAGCATTGCATATATCATATATGATTACAGCCTATATTATACTGTTAATGTGGTCCACAAACACAAAATCATAAATTTACAAGTTGAAAGATCAGCTACATATTTCCAAACATGTTCAAAACAGTTCACAACTGAAAGCATGTATACATTAATCTAAATGGAAATTACGCTGTCTTTCAAAAGCCTGACCTCTTCTAGTTTCATATTCTGTTTTTATAGTATTAAGTTGTAGCTGACAGTTCAGCACAATTTTTTTTGTTAGAGGACTAGGTAAACTTTTATATGTGTTTTGCAGTTAGGATATTGAATCAGAATGAGACTTTTATGTTAGGTGTCTCTTCGGCAGTCGGGCGTCTTCTAATATCATATTCCCCTGCTGGTCATTTAGTCTTAAGATTTTCTGCATTGCTTATGTAGCAAATGTTATCTCCTGCTCCCTTTTCATATTGAAACACATTTCTGTATTTTATTTGTTTTATTATTTCTAGACCAGGACATTTTACGCGTGGTGCCTGAGTTACTGTAGTTTGTTGTGACTGTTATTCCCTGAAACTAAGACGTATTTGTGGATGTTTTATAGTCTCCCACTTCTCCTTTTCTACTCATTTTCTTTAAGTCAAAGTATATTTTTGTATGTCTCTGCATGAAGCAATGGGATAGGACCCTAATTAAATCCTCACTGACCCAGGCTTCGCTAATGGACTTGGGTCTGGTGGGTTCAGGGAACCAGTGGAGAAATGGCCATTATCAGTGTACACATCCTGTTTATAGGGAGGTGAGTAAGCCTGCCATGGGGGAATGACCTAGTAAAGAATGAGTGGTGATGAATCAGAAATTCCCAAATATATATATATTTTTTAACATTTGTTTACTGGGAAAGGCTGTCTAGGGCAAAGCCTATTTTCAGTGGAGGCCCAGGGAGAAACACTGCAGATACATGTCTATGTAACATGAGAGGAAATCCAAGCACTTGGAGGAAACCCACACAAATGCAGGGAAGTCATGTAGACTCACACAGAAGGCAGCTGAGAAATGAACTGGAGAACCTCTTGCTGTGAGTCGACAACACTAACCGCTACACCACTGTGCTGTCCAAATATGAAGATTAACAGCTGTAAAAAATAATAAAGAAGAGGATAAAAAGTGAAGTGATGTAGTCTGTCATTTATGATAATTTTTATTATTTATTTTATTTTACATTTGTTGACCCGGCTAGTCTAGCTGGATATATATCCATTTTCAGTAGAGGCACGGGGAGAAAAGCTCCAAATTATTAGTACATAGATTAATAAAGTGTAACAATAAAAATAAATGCAGATGTAATGGAAACATTTTAGATTACTTTTTAAGTAAGTAAAAGTAACAGGCTATGTGATGTTCATAACAGAGTACTCTTTGCACACATGTGAAATATAGAAAATCAGTTACTGTATGATGTGCTTAGCACAATCCTCTTTATAAAAACATATTAAATGAAATGATAATAAATGTGAACAGAGATGAAGGAAAGATAGGAAAGGTATCAGGGATAGTATAGGTTGAGTTCAAGGATTAGATTATTTTCATAGAGGAAGTAGAATAGTTACTGTTATGAAAGAGAGGCAGGGATACTCTTATGAAGGAAAGGGAGAGACATTAGGGTAAGTAGGCAGTGGGTCTTTTATTCCAAATCATAGTGCAAAGTTGAGCAGCTGAGAGTCCCCTACTGAGTTATTGGATGTAATTGGGTTCAGGGGGAAGGAAGGATGACAGGGAAAGAAAAACAGGGTTAGTCTGGGTTAGTGCAGGGGCATAAACATTTTTTATTGAGATACTTTTTGAGATTTGTTTGAATAGAGGGAGAGAAGTCAGAGATGAGATGTCTGAGGGTAATTTATTCCATACTTTTCCTACTGAGTTGGAGAACAAGCAGTCTCCTGCAGAGTTACTGGGTCTAGTGGTGTTGATCAAAAGTTTTTTAGAAGACCGTAGATGTTTAAGGTTATAATAAGGGGTAATAAGGCTATTGAGTATTGGGGTTTTTGTGGGTTGGTACAGGGTTTTGTGAGCTATTATAAGTTGTTGTAGTTGAATCTGATTGGGAAGTTCAAGCCAACCTAGTTGTCTTAGATTAAGGCAATGATGTGTCCTGAATGGGGATCCGGTAGCAAATCTAGCAATGTTATTGTAGCATATAACTAGTTTATTGAGATTTTTTTTGAGAGATTGGTATAAATAGGGCATGCATAAAGTAAAGTAGAGATCAGATGAGTTCTGGCTAGGGTAATTCTAGTGGCTGGAGTAAGAAAGGGTTTGATTCTGTATAAGCTACCTATTTTTTTGTTCACAGATTTTATGGTAGAGTTAATGTGATTTTCAAAATTAAGATTATTGTCTATAGTAATTCCTAATAATTTTGTGGTGGTGTCCGGAGAAATACTAGTACTGTTATTGGAAGTAATAGTGAAATTTAGGGGTGTGTGATTTCGTGTTGGTGAAAAGAGTAGTAGCTTAGTTTTCTTGGGGTTGAGTAGAAGGCAGCGTTGTGAGAACCATTGTTCTACTGTGTTAAAGGCTTTTTGGGTAAGAGTCTGAAGTTCAGTTTGAGAGGTAGCTGTGCAGATTATAGTGGAGTCATCTGCATATTGAATACAGGTAGTATGAGGGATAGCTGATTGGAGGTCATTGATAAAGATGGAAAATAGAAGTGGTCCTAAGATGGAGCCTTGTGACACACCTAGAGAGATAGGAATGTGGTCAGATTTTTCCAGAGTACTGCTTGTTGGCGGTTTTCAAGGTAAGATTTAAACCAAGTTATGCTGTGGGGATCAAGTGAGAGAGAGAAGAGAATGTGCAAGAGTAGTTGGTGATTCACCATGTCAAAGGCTTTGGATAAGTCTATGAATAGTGCTGAAGAGAGACTGTTTTTGTTGTGGTTAGAGTTGATGGTATTAGTGAAAGAGAGCAGTGCAGTGGTAGTACTGTGTGAAGGTCTGAAACCATGCTGACAGTTGGCAAGTAGGTTGTGTTGGAGAAGATGGTTAAGGAGTTGTTTATGGATACATTTTTCCATGATTTTGGCAATAGGGGATAGTAAAGCTATGGGTCGATAGTTAGGGAATTCATTAGAGTTTCGTTCTTTATGTAGTGGGATAATGTGAGATATTTTCCAGATTTCAGGGACAGTTTTTTCATTGATGGATCTGTTTATTAATATAGAAATGGGATACGCAATGGCTTTAGCTCCTATTTGCAGGAACTCGGCAGGGAGTTTGTCTGCGTTTAAGTTTTTGTAGCAAGGAAGAGATATATGATGTAGAAATAGGAAGAAAGAGAAATGAGCAGGGTGTATTTACAGAAGAAGGAAGTATCTTTGAGGTATCGGGAGATAGGTGATTTGCAAGATTTTGTATAGTATTAGTGAAGAAGGAGTTAAAGGCATTTGCTGTTTGTATAGGGTTGTCAGGGTTAGTGTTGTGGGCTGGGTGTAATAGTTTGGCCTGGGGATAGAAGATTATTGATGGTGGACCAGAATTTTTTTGGTTCCTTATTGGATGTTTGTTGTAAATGAAGGTAGTAGTTCTTTTTGTCTAACAGTATGGCTTTTTTGTGTTGTTTCTACATTCTCTGAAGGTTTGATGGTCAGCTTGGAACTTGGTAGTATGCCATTTAGTCCAGGCTTTGTATCTGGTAATGATTTTATGTCTAGTATCATTGCTAAGCCAGGGGGCTGGTTTGGTTTTGGTTCTAATAGTGCGAGTTGGTGCATGCTGATCTAGAATAGATAAGAACGTGGAGTTGAAGTATTGTACTGCATCATTAAGAGGGAGTATCTTTAGAGGTAAATAGATAAATAAAGAGATAAATAAAATGGTGTTTCATAACAAATGACCAGAAGGAATTCTGCTCAGTATAAATATTGGTTTTATAAGCATGGTAAAAAGCAATGTAAAACAAAACGTAATGTTGTAAAATGTGTGAAGGTGCTGACCGTTTTCGAAGAATTTTTTTTTAACATAAGTAGTCACAACTGCAGAATGTGAATGCTGTAGAGACAAGCTATTAGTCAAAGACAGACATGTTTGTTTGTGGATACTTTGCAAGCTGACAGCAGCAGCAGCAGGTGGAAAACACAGCTGCGTGACAGAAATCCTTTCAATTAAGCTTGGAATGAGTGTCAGAAGAGTTTTTTGGCAAGTCTGGAATGAGAAATTATGGATGGAGCAAATGTAACATGAGTTTGCATTCAAAATGCTACCACTAAGTGGTAAGCTAAGTAAATCTTCTTACATGTTGTTATCATATTCTAGGCACAACTTAAAGCCAGCAGGTCAAGTCTGATTTTGCTGTGTGAATGAAAATAAAGTGTGTAACCAGCTATTTGAAGATGCAACTGCCTGGTACTTAGTGCAGAGGATTAAAGTTTTACCCTGTTGTGTGACTCCGAATAAGTCACTTAACTAGACTGTACTCTGTAGCAATTGAGCCTGGAGAGAATGGCAAAAATAAAAAACCTTGCAAACTACAAACACCTCTGAAACCTTGCCAAAAACAGGTCAGCATTGACAGAAAACAGTAATACTTATATCCCCAAATTAACCTAAAACACAATCCCAAAACGTACAGCTCCTCATTAAATAAAATTTTACACCCTGGAACACTTAATACTCCAAACCATTACCTAGGTCTCTCTTTCTTAGAAATGGCTGCTGAATTCAACTCTCACTTCATAAACTCTATAGCTGCTCTCACTTGCAGTTCCTTAGCAACCCACTCCAGCCCTGTTTATAATGCTAACTCTAACAGTCCCACTTTCTCCTTAAAACCTGTTTCTATCTCCTACATGAAACATCTATTAAGCAAACTCAAGCCATTCCCCCTCTACTGACAATCTACCTTCAGAAGACCTTAAACTGTCTTTCTCCACAATTGCATTCCCAGTCTCTATTCTAATCAATTATTTCATTCAGGAATCCTAAATTCCTTCTTTATGGAAAAAAAAAATCATACATCATTCTGTTATATAAAGGAGGTAACTTTACTGAAATAAACAGTTGTAGACCTATTTACTACCCCCCCTCTCAAACATTGGAAATATACATTCACAATCAACTATTGCAGTATTCCTGTCAAGAAAACCTATTCACCCCTACCCAACATGGCTTCCAACAAGCTGATAGTACAACTGCTCTTATATCCTTCCTAGATACCATCTTTAAGGCCAGGGATAACAATAAAGCTGTCTCTTCTCTTTTTCTAGACATCTGTAAAACTACTGATATAGCCTTTTACTCCAAACTACTATCAAAAATGGCTGCCTTAGGTCTGTCCAATTCCACTCTTAACTAGTTTACTAGCTAGGTAGCTATCAAATCATTGCCAGTCAGTTAAATGGCTTTTTGTTTTCTCTCCTTTTCTCCCAGTGAATACTGAGGTTCTGCAAGGATCTATATTTGGTTCTCTTCTCTTTAATATATTTATCAACAATTTTCACACTTCCTCCCTACATGCTTTTCTGATGCAACATGCAGATGATGCCAATCTCATTTGCTCATCAGACAGTCTTCTGCATCTACAAACCATTACACAATATGCCTTCCACTCCATAGAAAATTGGTTAACTGGCAATCATCTGCTTCTCAACCCCCCCAAAAAAAACTAGTCTTATTTTTCTAAGTCCCAAACACTTAACAAAGGCAACATCAATATATCTTCATTAAACAGCACCATTATAGAAGTCACTTCCCATACCAAACTGCTAGGCAAAATAATTGATGGCCATCTTAAATTCGACTTTCATATTCTAAATTCCATAAAAAGCACACACCAAAGACTTGGAATGCTTTCTAGATCAAAGTAATTTCTCACCAACGCCTCTAGAATTACAAATGCTAGTTCATATCTCCTTCCTTACTGTGCTTCACCCATTCTAACCAACACACAGGCCAATCTACATCAAACTGGAGCTTTGTTATAATAAAGTGGCTAGATTTGCAGTAAATCAGTCAAACAGTTCCCATCACTGGGCTGTACTCAGATCTTTAAACTGGCTCAGACTTCTCTCTACCTCAAATACATACTCATCTTCTCCAGGCACCCAAGATGATATATGGTTCTTCCACTTTCCATGCTATCAGCTCTATTCTTAATCACTACCTACATAACCACCCCTTCGTTCCTCTGAAAAACAACTCGTTCAGAATTTAGAGACCTCCAAAGCAGAAACGCATGCAACCTCCACCCCCAAACATAACCCAAATGACACATAGCCCACAAACTCAGTATGCTACTCAACTGCAGCCCATAAAGCATAACAACATACCCAACACTCTAGTCATAGGTGACTCTATAGTCAGGCACACTGATGTTCCGCTCACCAGGCTAAACAAGGAGAAAGTTACTGTCGGCTGTCTGTTTGGTGCCAGGATCTGCCTCATAACGCACGCACTTAGGTCACTCCACAACAAGTATAAATATGACTCTGTCATTGTCCATGTTGGTGTGAATGACCTGAGACATACCTCCTTGGACTACATGAACAGAGACATGGAGGAGCTCTCCGATCTTGTAGCCCAGGCAGCTATGACCCTAGCCCTGAGTAACATCCTGCCATCACCCAGAATGATACCACAGTACAAGGACAAAATGATTGACTTCAACAATTGGCTAAGCTTCTGGTGCATTCTAAGGGGATCCAGTATCTGTCTGCCTGGAATGACATGATCGACAGACCACAATGCTTTGCCAGAGATGGCCTGCACCTGTCACCCTTGGGATTCCGGATACTGGCTAAGGCTCTTGCCACCCCTATAGTGCCTTTTTTAGGCAAGGTTCAAATGACAAATTCACCACCATAACAGGTGCAAGCAAGCAATATCTGAGGGTAATGCTACACAGTGCTAGAAGTATAAACCTCAAAATGCATTCATTCGAGGCACTCCTTAAAATGGAGAACATCGACATCTGTGCAGTGACAGAGACCTGGTTCAAGGCTCCAGAGAGCACCCCTGCTTTACCAGGCTATAATTCATACCACACCTTTCGGCCACCTAACCTGGACCGAAACACTAAAGATGGAGGTGTGTCCATATTCATTAAGGATATCCACACCTCCAGGCTAGTTGCTCAGCATAATGCATCCGAGATTATCCAAGTGCAACTAACTCTGGGCAAGACTGAAATCCAAATTGTAACTTGCTACAGATCCCTCACCACACCTCATTTCTTGATACACTGGAAACTATTAGGGTACAACCCAACACCCTAATAATGGGCAATTTCATCTACCCCACCATTAACTGGGAAAACTACTCATGTACCAACTCTTTTGCTCAACGTTTTCTGGAATTCATAAATTCCAACGCCTTGGATCAACTTATCCACACCCCCACCAGGGGCAGCAATATCCTCTTCCTGGTCATTACCAGCATCGGTGACCAGTGTTGCACACCAGAAGTCAATTCCTTGTTGGTCAGATCCAACCACAAGCTAATCAGCCCAGACATCCACATCCCACCCCCACCCCCTATTAGGGAAACCACCATTAAAAATTTCTCCAAAGCCAACTTCACGCTTCTTAAGACAGAAGTGGCAAACTTCACAACACCCATGCAGATGGACAATAGAGGTACAACTGCTGAATCCTACACAAATGCACTTTATAAGCACTTACACAAGTGCATGGATCGTGCTATCCCTAACAGAACCAAGATGCTATCCTCCAAAAAAAGGAAGCCAATCTGGTGGTCCCCTGCCATAAACAAACTCTACAACAGAAGAAAGAAACTGTTGCAAAAAAGAGTAAAATCCCATGACTGGAAGAACTCTGTGGTCAGCCTCAGTAGGAAGCTGAGATCCCACATAAAATCCTCCAAAGCTAGTTATGAAAACAAAATTGCCATTGATTCTAAAGACAACCACAAAGCATTCTATAGCTATGTCAAGAATCTCAATGGCAGCACTCAGATCTGCTCTGAGTTGCAGCACAATGGCACTAAATATACAGAACTAACTGATATTGACAACATCCTGGCAGATAGGCTCAGTGCCAACTTTACCCCACCCCCTAAAGGGCCCATCTCTATACCAGAAGAATGCAAAGTTCCTGTAATCATGGCTGCACAGGTGAAAACCACACTCTCCAAATCCAAGAACACAGCATCCATGGGACCTGACACCATGTTCAATAATAGCCTCACCTCAGGCTTTGTGCCCACTGAATGTTGCACAGCGACAGTTATCCCACTTCACAAAGGGGGAGCCACCACGTCCCTGGGAACTACCACCCCATTAGCCTAATGAGCCTGGTCTGCAAGGCCATGGAATGTATCATCATGGAACTTATAAACAAGGACATTGGTAATCTCCAAACAATGGACCCCACCCAGTTCGGGTTTGTAAAAGGCAGATCATGTCTCCTAAACCTGATTGACTTCTTTGAAGCAGTCAGCAAAGCCGTAGATGAGGGTATGGTGGTTCACACAGCCTATCTAGATCTTGCCAAGGCTTTTGACACCATTCCCCCACTCTGGAATTATAGATAAACTCACTAAACTATTTATAAATCCCTATGTCACAAGTTGGGTTGCCAACTGGCTCACTAACAGAACCTACACTGTGAAAGTAGCAGACTCCAAATCCAACTTCAGACCAGTGACAAGTGGAGTACTACAGGGTTCAGTTCTGGGTCCTCTCCTGTTTTGTATCTACTTTTCTGAAGTACAGGCTAACATAGAAGGTCTTTGGCTAATGATGTTCACAGATGACTGCAAACTAGGAGCCATAATCAAAACTTCTAACGATGTGGACATCCTATAAAATGGCCTCACTGAGACAGATGCCTGGTGTCAAAGCCATGGCCTCAAGCTCAGTGCTGAAAAGTGCATTGTCATCCCCTTTGGTAAAAACTCTGCACCCATGAGCTACCACATAGGTGGTAGTCTACCTAACACTGAAAGTGTGATAAGACACCTTGGGACATAGGTGGACAGTAGTCTCTCCTTTGATAATCACATCGCCACAGTAGTCAGGAAATCCTTCTACGTGGCACACCTCATCACAAAAGGTTTCTCATCCAGGAAAAAAGAGGTAATTGTTCCCCTCTAGTCATCACTCATTAGACCCATCATAGAGTACAATGCCCCTTTTGGTATGTACCTCACAAGACATCTACAACAACTGGAAAGGCCGCAGAAATACCTCACAAAGAGGATTACCGGCCTCAAACAGATGCCCTACACAGACCATCTCAAAAAACAGCAGTTTTACTCCATTCTGCCTAACATACAAAGCTATGTCAAACCCAGAGCTGTTGTACATGCTCCACTTAAAGAAATCCCAATCCCTCCAAGCTACATGCTCTAGTGACCTAAACCTTGTCACCACAATAAACAGAACATGATGGAGGGATAGATTCCTGCCCCAGAGACTTCCCATACTCTGGAACAAACTACCTATCTATATCAAACAAAGCTCCTCATTAGCACTCTTCAAAAAAAATCTTGATGATTGGATGGGAAACAGGAAATTCACCCCTTGGGATCACCGTTGTGGCTCTGCTCAACAGGGGTACAGGAAAATAATTTTCTTGGGTGGAGAAAGCCAGGGTACCTTTTTGGCTAGGCTTGTATAGGCCCTAGGGCTGATAGCCTAGTACCTACCTATGAACCTATAAACTCAAAAATCCACTGGATGTTCTCTATACTCAAACACAATACCTAAAGCTTGGAACAACATCCCCATGTATATTAGATGAATACCTGGCCTCACCCAACCCAGTCTCTGTACTTAACCTAGCCTCACCCAACCCAGTCTCTGTACTTGCATCACACCAGTCTGAAACATCATCCTTTTTCATTTTTTTTCCTCTATACTCTTCTTATCTTCTTTCTTTCTTTCTTACTTTTTTCTTTCTATTTTTTTACTGGGGTAACACAATAATCATTATTGACCAATTTTAGGCTTAGCCTGGGTGAAATGCAAAACATTTCCCAAACAGAAATACAGAAATGTAAACAATAACAGAATAGTTCAAACTAATTACATAGAAAAAAATGTGTATATGTATAGACATTCCAATGAACAAGCACAGTGTAATCTACAATCAAGCAGAGTATAATGTACAATATATACATTAACTTCTAAAGTGGGTCAGTCTTCAGAGAATATTGAGAGAGGAGAAGAGACATGGAAAGGAGACAGGTTAGGTGATATGTCCTGTGTTGAAGCAGGAGCGTTATCACTCTTCACATCTCTCTCCACTTTTCATGTCTCTCTCTTTTCCAGTGTCTCCTCTTTCATTAATTGCTATACCTCCTCCATCTCACTTTTAGCAATAGCTAAGCTATTTAGCCTAAACTTATCTCTCTTTTGTAAATAAGTAAGGTCTCTAATTATAAAAAAATTGCAAAAGCACAAAACAACATAATCAAACTACAGCTAAGCATACCAACCTAACACAGTCCAAGCTTTTTTATGTAAAAAAAAACTGTAGATACTTTGAAATAAGTATTGTACTGTTGTTCTTCTGCTATCTCATTTGTATTATGAGCTGTGTGTTAATGTACTTTTATTAAATGTCTTGTTATTGGAGCGGTTCTCCCTGGACCTCCTCCTAGACGGACTTTCCCAGTAAAGAAATGTCAAATAAAAATACATAAAATTAAGGTCATTAGTGGTTTCCTGGCCCACATGCCACACAATTAACCATGAACCAATGCATTCTCAGTTTAATCAAGTTTCATTATAATTCAATAAACTGGAAATATATGCTTGTGTGTATGGTTATGATTAAGAGAATGGAGGAAATACAGTCAGAACATATTAATAAAAATGCATTCTGTAGTCAAAATGTAATACACAGAGTCTGATTAATAGAGAAATGTAGCATGCTTCAATGATGCAGTTGGGATGGAATGTGGAAGAGGGCATTTCACATGTTCATAGAGGCAAACAGGGGATTCAAGATGACTACCCTTTCAGTGTGTGAGTAGTGCCATGGCTGCCCTTTCTATGTGTGAGTAGTGCCATGACTACCCTTTCAGTGTGTGAGTAGTGCCATGACTACCCTTTCAGTGTGTGAGTAGTGCCATGGCTACCCTTTCTATGTGTGAGTAGTGCCATGGCTACCCTTTCAGTGTGTGAGTAGTGCCATGACTACCCTTTCAGTGTGTGAGTAGTGCCATGACTACTCTTTCTGTGGGTGAGTAGTGCCATAACTACCCTTTCTGTGTGTGAGTAGTGCCATGACTACCCTTTCAGTGTGTGAGTAGTGCCATGATAACCCTTTCTGTGTGCGAGTAGTGCCATGGCTACCCTTTCAGTGTGTGAGTAGTGCCATGATAACCCTTTCTGTGTGCGAGTAGTGCCATGACTACTCTTTCTGTGTGTGAGTAGTGCCATAACTACCCTTTCTGTGTGTGAGTAGTGCCATGGCTACCCTTTCAGTGTGTGAGTAGTGCCATGATAACCCTTTCTGTGTGCGAGTAGTGCCATGACTACTCTTTCTGTGTGTGATTAGTCCCATGACTACCCTTTCTGTGTGTAAGTAGTGCCTGTGAAGACTGGTAGAGAAGGGTGAAGGCTGCCAGCCTAGCCAGATAGAATTTTATACATATTTCTATCATTTGTAAATATGAATGTAACTCACAGGCTTGTTGTCTTAAATGTAAAGAAATACTGTTACATGTGGAACTGGAAAGAAATGAGACAATAGTGCACTCTACTGACCAAGGTAAAGCATGTGGCGACCCTTTCATGTGGACAGTGATGCCGAAAAGTCTAGATGAAGGCTTCCTGCCTATTGTTTTAAGGCTAAAGTTAATGACCAGAATTTACATGTGGAATGTCCTTTATTGCTCTAAGTGTAAAAGAATGTAAATGCAGTTTCTGTCAGCCTGGGAACACCAGAAAGGTGTAAAAGATGATGTAATGTTTATCAGAACTGGAGTTTCAATTTGAACAGTGAGAACCAGAGATTTTTAAGCATTTTTGTCTGACTGTCCAACTCAGCACTCTGCCTGCTGTCTTATGTAAGTTATCTTAGACTTGTGTTTTCTTTTAGAGATAGCTAGAAACTATAGAAAGATTAGACTAAGTGTTTTTCTGTGATGTCAGAACTGTACTACTGATTTATTTTAAGTATTTCTGTGTGTTCTCTAAACTTTTGACTAACACTGTATAGTAGAAAGTATTGTCTTGTGGTTTTAATTATTTATTATTAAATATTTTAACACCTTTTAACTGTGGCTGGTTTGTGTAGAGATAAATTAAGCTCTTAAGAGTACTTGCATGCCTTTGGTAAAACTGTACAAGGCCACTCTAATAGCTTTAGCCCTGGGCTATACTACCAATTGGATATTAATATTGCACAGTAATAATTGGACACCCTTTTAAGGGCCTTTGAGTAGCTGATAAATATTAGCTGGGTGGTGGCAGTAATTACTATCGTATAGTCTGGGAGAAAGGGGCACAGCTGGA
This sequence comes from Protopterus annectens, assembly GCF_019279795.1. Lineage (NCBI taxonomy): Eukaryota > Metazoa > Chordata > Ceratodontiformes > Protopteridae > Protopterus > Protopterus annectens. Next base: position 968,267,040 of record NC_056726.1, read on the forward strand.
GAACCTGTGCCAGCCTTCCCCAGGAGTGTCTGTGTGGTTGTATAACCTCTTCTCAAAGTGCATGTGTGTGTGTGTGTGTGTGTGTGTGTGTGTGTGTGTGTGTGTGTGTGAGTGTGTGTGTGTGTGTGTGTCAGCTACTTGGGCAGGGACATGAAGCACTGGTTGGACAGAGAGGCTGCTGGCGATTTTAACTTGCCCAGCTAGGTTGAGATTTGGACCCTATAGCTGTGCCAGTGGGGAGTCTTATTGGGGACCTGGGAGCAAGGGAGCAACCAGCCCCGGACGGACTGTGATCTCTGTGTGCTCTTAAGGGAAATTGCACTTTACTGTGTGTGTTTGTTATCCTTTCCTCATATATGACATGCCCTCTCTGGTGTTAGTGGTGAGGATTGAGGCTCCTTGATTGCTGGGCCAGGGCACAGGCATCACATATTAATTGGTGGCAGTGGTTGGGATATCCATCACATATTAATTGGTGGCAGTGGATGGGATATCCACCTCACATATTAATCGGTGGCAGTGGTTGGGGTATCCTCACATATTAATTGGTGGCAGTGGTTGGGATATCCATCCTCACGTATTGATTGTTTGGCAGAGGTGGGATATCCACATCACATATTAATTAGATGGCAAATACTAATTGGCTTGTAGTGGTGTGGGTAGAGTGATTCCTGTAGCTTTTTACAGTGAGCTTTGAAGGTGTTTTGTACTCTAAAACAGCCACGCAGTGAATACTCAGAGTTCAGATCACAACTGTTTTATTTCTTTTGTTAGCTTAGTAAGTCAGGGTGAGCAGGCAGCATGTCAGCAGAGGAGTATGGAAAGCTGACAAGCAGCCAGCTGGTGGAGATGTGCCAAGCTAGGGGACTGGTGCATGGAAACCTGACTAAGGCAGACCTGACTGCAACCTTGGTTACAGCTGTATCAGAAAACAGCAACCAGGAGGACAATCAGACTGGTAGTGGAGATAAAATTCCCTCGGAGAATGGACAGCTCAACCTTTCTGCAGTGAACTTAAAAATCCAGTTGGAGCTAAAGAGATTTGAGTTGGAGGCCAGACGTGTGGAATTTGAAGCAAATGAGAGACTGTGACATTGCAGGCTGAGGAGAATGAGAAACTGTTATGCTTGCAAGCTGAGGAAAAAGAAAAGCAGAGGCAGCATGAGAAGGAGATGCTGACTCTTCGCCAGTCATGGAGGTAATGGGGAAGGGAGTAACTAGACCCCAGAAGCACAAAAGGTCAGTAAATTTCTTCCACAGTTTAAAGAGGGGGATCATTTTGATAGTTTCATTCATATGTTTGAGAGGGTATGTGAACAGTATGAAGTTGACCAAGGGCTCTGGGTATGGTTCTTGACCCCCTTACTCCATGGTAATGCTGTAACTGTTCTTTCCAAAATGTCTGGTGTTGCATGTTTTGATTATACTGATGTAAAGAAATGTCTTTTAGAATTGTTTAAGCTAACACCTGAAACATATAGAAAAAAGTTTTGTGAGCATAGACGCAAGGCAGATGAAAGTGTGTGTGAATATGCTGCTGAATTGAGCACTTATTTCCATAGGTGGGTGAGTGGATGTCAGGTCACCACTTTTGAAGGGCTGGCAGACCTTTTGGTGAGGGAACAAGCCATTATCACTTTGCCTGAGGACATGAGGATCTGGTTTGCTGATAGACAATGTGCTACTTCAGATGAGTTGGGGAAGAAGGGAGACCTATACCTGGCAAGCAGGCCAGCCCCGCACAGGAAGGGGACCCCCAGTACTGCTCATGGGTCTAAAGGAACCCATGATGAGCAGCACAGACTGCCACAACAGAATCTGCCAGTTGCAGGGGAAGCCACTAGTTCAGGTACATGTCCAGGAGCTAGGGTTAAATGTTTTGAATGCAACCAATGGGGCCAAGTGGCATACAAGTGTCCATGGAGGCAAGGTGGGGAACAAAAGATGAGGGAGCCAGTAAGTGGGAAAGACAAAATGCCAATAGTAGGTTGTCTTGAGACAACAGGGGTATGGAACTACCATCCTGCAGATGTCCTGATAGGGAAGGATTTGGATGAGCCAGTACCATGTGCTTATGCAGTTACACGTGGTCAGGCTAGGAGACAAGCATGTGGGTCTGGTAGCCTGGGGGAGACCCAGACAGTCTGCATACTTGCAGCCAGGACTGCTGAGGTGGTTACTTCAGGGAGGGAGCTACTTTGTAGCAGTGAGACTGAATGTGAGCCACAGCTGCTTGTGGGTACTGATGTTCCCTTGGACAGAGTGACTGCAAAGGTAGAGGTCAGTAGTAGTACCCAGGCTGACAGTGAGGCACCACTGTCAAAGGATGCCAGACTTCCAGTGGAAGGGGAGCTGGGAAGGGTTACAAGAAGAGAGTTGAGACAGGCTCAGCTCTCAGACCCTATATTGCAAGGACTGAGGCAGGTAGCTAGGGAGGTACCTGATTCTCAAGGAAAGGGGGAGTCTGTATACTGGGACAAAGGGTTACAATACAGAGAGTGGACCCCTGAGGGAGGGCTAGAAGGTGAGAGAGTACAGCAGTTGGTAGTGCCTAGAGCCTACCATCTGGCACTTCTAGCCATAGTCCATGATATTCCCTTTGCAGGTCATATGGGCATAAAATGTACAAATAAACGTATTATGCAGAACTTTTATTGGCCTGGGATTTCTAGAGATGTAACAAGGTACTGCAGGACTTGTGAGCAGTGCCAAAAGGTAGGCAAGGCAGGAGACAAGGTGAGAGCTCCTTTGATGCCTTTGCCTGTGATTGAGGAGCCATTTCAGAGGGCAGCTATGGATATTGTGGGTCCTCTGTGTACCCCAAGTTCCACAAGGAAAAAGTATATCCTAGTAGTAGTGGATTATGCTGCACGATACCCTGAGGCAGTCGCTTTGTCCTCCGTTGAGGCAGAGAAGGTGGAAAATACTTTGTTAGAGATTTTCAGCAGGGTAGGTTTCCCAAAAGAAATACTAACTGATAGAGGTGCCAATCTTATGTTAGACCTGCTGGCTTGTCTGTGGAAGTTCTGTGGGGTGAAGAACATGAAGACCACCACCTACCATCCCCAGACTAATGGTCTTGTTGAGAGGTTAAACTCTACAATCAAGTTCATGCTACGGGCATTTGCAGATCAGATTAAGAGGGAGTGGGACAAATATTTGCCTAATCTGTTGTTTGCGTACAGAGAGGTTCCCCAGGAATTCACAGGTTTTTCACCCTTTGAGTTGCTGTATGGGCATTGGGTGAGGGGACCTCTAGATTTAATTTGAGATGAGTGGGAAGGTGAGTGCGAGTTTCAGAATGAGTTTGTTGTGGCATACATCCTAAACCTCAGGACAAGGCTCAGGGAACTCATGGGCCTGGCCCAGGAGAACCTGTCAGAAGCCCAACAATTGAAAAAGGTGTGGTATGACAGGAATGCTCAAGCTAGAGAGTTTGCTGTGGGGCAGCAGGTAATGGTTCTCATTCCTGTCAGACACAGCAAACTGCAAGCAACTTGGGAGGGTCCCTACAAGGTGGTAAGAAAGGTAAGTATGTTAACTACATGGTGGAACTGCTAGGCAGATGGCAGGGGCACAAATTGTACCATGTTAACATGATGAAACCTTACCATGATAGAGAGGCCCTTGTGTTGAGCATTTGCAGTGGATTACATGAGGAGTCCGAGGGAGATCTGGGGACTGATCTCCTCAGTGAGGCTCGGGCTGACACCTCAGTGGAAGGGGTAGCTATGCCTCAGCAGATATCCCCTACCCAGGTTTGAGAAATTTGAACAGTGTTCAGGAATTTGGGGACATGTTCACTGGGAAACCAGGGTGCACCCACCTGGTGCAGCACCAGGTGGATACAGGACCCCAAAGGCCTCTTAGACAGGCCTCTTATAGGGTGCCTGAGAGAGTCAGACAGACCCTGAGGGAGGAGGTACAGGAGATGTTGGATCTATCTTACAACCATTGATCTTACCAAGGGTTACTGGCAGGTGCCCTTGACTCCCAGCGCTAGAGAGAAGTCAGCCTTTGTGACTCCTTTTGGCTTGTATGAGTTCACAAATATGCCCTTTGGGATGAAGAATGCCCCAGCAACTTTCCAGAGGCTGGTAGATAATATCCTAGCAGGAGGGTTTGCCCTTGCTTACCTAGATGATATTGCCATCTACAGCCATTCCTGGCCAGAGCACCTTCAGCATGTCATGGAGGTGCTGGGCAGACTACAGAGGGCAGGGTTGACCATTAAGCCGAGCAACTGTCAGGTGGGTATGGCAGAGGTCTCCTACCTAGGGCATAGAGTGGGGAGTGGTAAGATAAAACCAGAACCTGCCAAAGTGGAAGCCATTCAGGCATGGTCTGCACCTGTTACTAAAAAGCAGGTGAGGGCATTTTTAGGGACAGCAGGGTACAAGTTCATCCCCATTTATAGTACCATAGCTGCTCCCCTCACAGACCTGACAAGGAAGAACAGGCTAGATAAGGTAGTGTGGACCCCAGCATGTGAGCAGGCATTCCAGAAGCTTAAAGATGCTTTGGGAGGATGCCCTGTGTTAGCCAGTCCAGATTACAGCAAATAATTTGTTGTGCAGGTGGATGCTTCAAACCATGGGGTGGGGGCTGTACTTAGCCAGATTTCTTCAGAGGGGGAAGAGCACCCAGTGGTTCATCATAGTCATAGGCTCCAACCCAGAGAGGAATGCTATACAGCTGTAGAAAAGGAATGTCTAGCCATAGTGTGGGCATTGCAGAAACTTCAGCCTTATCTGTATGGAAGGAAATTCACTGTTATGACAGATCACAACCCCCTAACATGGTTAAACAGAGCCAGCCAGCAAACTGCCAAGTTGCTAAGATGGAGCCTAGGGTTGCAAGCATATGATATGTCAGTGCAGTACTGCAGTGGGGTTAGCAATGCCAATGCAGATGGGCTCTCAAGATAGGGAATGGGGTGAGGCACATTCAGATAGACCTAACCCTCTCAAGCGGCGTTTCGCAAAGGTCACTTAAAAAAATAGCTTGAGTTCTCCGGGGGGGGGGGGGTTGAAGACTGGTAGAGAAGGGTGATGGCTACCAGCCTAGCCAGACAGAATTTTTATAGATAATTCTATCATTTGTAAATATGAATGTGAATCACAGACTTGTTGTCTTAAATGTAAAGAAATACTGTTACATGTGGAACTGACCAAAGTAAAGCATGTGGTGACTCTTTCATGTGGACAGTGGTGCCGAAAAGTCTAGATGAAGGCTTCCTGCCTATTGTTTTAAAGCTAAAGTTAATGACCAGAATTTACACGTGGAATGTCCTTTATTGCTCTATGTCTAAAAGAATGTAAATGCAGTTTCTGCCAGCCTGGGAACACCAGGAAGGTGTAAAAGATGATGTAATGTTTAGCAGAACTGGAGTTTCAATTTAAACAGTGAGAACCAGAGATTTTTAAGCATTTTTGTCTGACTGTCCAACTCAGCACTCTGCCTGTTGTCTTATGTAAGTTATCTTAGACTTATGTTTTCTTTTAGAGATAGCTAGAAACTATAGAAAGATTAGCCTAAGTGTTTTTCTGTGATGTCAGAACTGTACTACTGATTTATTTTAAGTATTTCTGTGTGATCTCTGAACTTTTGACTAGCACTGTATAGTAGAAAGTATTGTCTTGTGGTTTTAATTATTTATTATTAAATATTTTAAAACCTTTTAACTGTGGCTGGTTTGTGTAGAGATAAGTTAAGTTCTTAAGAGTACTTGCATGCCTTTGGTAAAACTGTACAAGACCACTCTAATAGATTTAGCCCTGGCCTATACTATCAATTGGATATTAATATTGCACAGTAATAATTGGACACCATTTTAAGGGCCTTTGAGTAGCTGATAAATATTAGCTGGATGGTGGCAGTAATTACTCCCATACAGTCTGGGAGAAAGGGGTACAGGTGGAGAACCTGTGCCAGCCTTCCCCAAGAGTATCTGTGTGGTTGTATAACCTCTTCTCAAAGTGCATGTGTGTGTGTATGTGTGTGTGTGTGTGTGTGTGTGTGTGTGTGTGTGTGTGTGTGTGTGTGTGTGTGTGTATGTGTGTGAGCTACTTCGGCAGGGACACAAAGCACTGGTTGGACAGAGGGGGTGCTAGAGATTTTAGCTTGCCCAGCTAGGCTGAGATCTGGACCCTATAGCTGCTCCAGTGGGGAGTCTTGTTGGGGACCTGTGGAGCAAGGGAGCGACCAGCCCTAGACTGACTGTGATCTCTGTGTGCTCTTAAGGGAAATTGCACTTTACTGTGTGTATTTGTAATCCTTTCCTCATATATGAGATACCCTCTCTGGTGTTAGTGGTGAGAATTGAGGTTCCTTGATTGCTGGGCCAGGGCACGAGCATCACAGTGCCATGAATACCCTTTCAGTGTGTGAGTAGTGCCATGGCTACCCTTTCAGTGTGTGAGTAGTGCCATGGCTACCCTTTCAGTGTGATTAGTGCCATGACTATCCTTTCTGTGTGTGAGTAGTGCCATGACTGCCCATCCAGTGTGTGAGTAGTGTCATAACTACCCTTTCTGTGCATGAGTAGTGCCATGGCTACCCTTTCTGTGTGTGAGTAGTCCCATGACTACCCTTTCTGTGTGTGAGTTGTCCCATGACTACTCTTTCTGTGTGTGAGTAGTGCCATGACTACCCTTTCAGTGTGTGAGTAGAGCCATAGCTACCCTTTCAGTGTGTGAGTAGTGCCATGACTACCCTTTCTGTGTGTGAGTAGTCCCATGACTACCCTTTCAGTGTGTGAGTAGTGCCATGACTACCCTTTCTGTGTATGAGTAGTTCCATGACTACCCTTTCAGTGTGTGAGTAGTGCCATGACTACCCTTTCTGTGTATGAGTAGTCCCATGACTACCTTTTCAGTGTGTGAGTAGTCCCATGACTTCCCTTTCAGTATGTGAGTAGTGCCATGACTACCCTTTCAGTGTGTGAGTAGTCCCATGACTTCCCTTTCAGTATGTGAGTAGTGCCATGACTACCCTTTCAGTGTGTGAGTAGTCCTATGACTACCCTTTCTTTGTGTGAGTAGTCCCATGACTACCTTTTCAGTGTGTGAGTAGTGCCATGACTACCCTTTCAGTGTGTGAGTAGTGCCATGGCAAATCAGTGGAGAGACTGCCTGATTTAAAATGTAAAACGACTGAATTGAATAAAAGGCAGAATGTTCACAGTTTTTCAGATAAAGGGCTTACAGAAAAGAGAATACAGAAACAATGTCCTGTTGTATGTCACCACCACAAATGCAGATACATAAAATTCAAAGTTCAAGAGACAAGGACAGATGTTATATGGCGTTATTCTGACTTGTTTGAGGAACTTGGTTACTTAAAGACCAAATAACATAGTAAATTATTACCAGTAGCCATTCCTGTGATATACATCCTCCTGCAGATTGCCTACTGCTTTTAAAGGAAATGTAGCGCAAGACCTTAAACGCATGGAATTTCTTGGTGTGATAGTTAAGAGAGCTCATACAGAATGGATTAACAACATAGCAACTCTTGTTCAGCAAGACAAAGTCAGGATTTGTACAGGCAAAATTAATCTCATAAAATGGATTCAAAGGGAACTATTTACAGTCTGTGCCTAAGGCAAATCCTAATTGCTGAATGTAATTCAGAGATTTTCAATAAACTAAGTATTTTGGCTGAAGCAAGCTCTAAACTGTGTACCTTTGAAATATAATTTGGCAGATATAGGTTTCTGAGTCTGCTGTTTGTAATTATGTAAGTACCAGTGATATTTCATTGTGCTGTGACTGACGTGATTAAGACACTAGAAGGTGTTGTGAATATTAAAATCATAACCTCAGGTGGATTAAGGTGTAAGTCTGAGGTTGCAAAGTTTGAAACTGAGTAAAGCTAAGTGTCAGACTAGAATGACATCTTTAAATGACATGGATTAACTTCTAACTGTTGAAGGATTGCAGCTGAATGTTGACAAAGTGTATGCCATTATGAATATACCAACCCCTTATTGATATGATTCTTAGGCTCATAGGCTCATAGGAGGTTAGTAGGCTATCAACCCAAGGTGATTTTAAGCCTAGCTATGTCAACCCAATGTAATACAGTAGAAATATTGGTCAATGCTCAAGATTGCATTTAGTGATGACTGTCCATGTCCAGGAAGGCTGTGGGTGGCATCTATGGTATTTACAGTGTCCCATCCACTTGTCCAAGTTCCTCTTGAATAGTTTCATAGAGGTGCTATGTTTCACATGAATTGGTAGCCTGTTTAAAAGACATAGCAGATGCTGGGAGAAAAATCTGTCCCTCCAGCAAGTCCTATTTAAGTCACAGGCCATATTTAAGTCCCGGTAATGGGTAGGCCTAGACTAATATGATTTACGGATATGCTGTAAGTTCATTAGGTTTGGTTCTTGGCTTGCTCTGTAGGCCAGGCATAAGTCTCCCCTAAGAAGTCTATATGATATGGAGTATAGTGACAAGGACTTTAGTCAGTCTGTGTAAGGCACACGCTGTAGGCCCTTGATCTTCCTTGTTAGAAACCTCTGAGGTCTCTGTAATTGCTGTAGCTGCTTAGTACGGTACATAGCTAATGGGGCGTTATACTCAATTATGGGATGGATAAGTGACAAGTATAGGTGAGTTGTAACTTCTTTTCCTCTCGAGGTGATGCCTTTACTATTCAAGTGAGCTGCATGGAAAGCTTTCCTTACAATGGTAGACACATGGTGGTCGAAGTTAAAGTCACGGTCAACCTGTGATCCCAGGTCCCTTACCACTTCATGGATACTTAGAGTATTGCTGTTGATTTGATAGCGTGAATAGACATTGTTTGTGCCAAAGGGAATGATGATGCATTTCTTTGCATTCATTTTGAGACTGTGACTAATACACCAGTTGTTGGTCTGTGTGAGACCCTTCTGGACTATACTGACATAATTTGGGGATTCAATGATTGCACCTAGTTTGCACTTGTCTGCAAACCTGGTCAGCTACAACACTTTAGTTTTGACCTGAATTTCTGAGAAGTATATATCAAACAATAGGGGGCCCAGCACTGACCCCTGTGGCACCCCACTGGTAACAGGTCTGCTGGCTGATGTGGAGTCACCCACTTTGATAGTGTGTGTTTGGTCTGTGAGGCAGTTGGCAACCCATCTTATAACAAAGAGGTTTATGTTCATTTTCTAAGTTTATTGGTAATGCCTGAATGTGGGATTGTGCCAAACTCCTTTGCCAATTCGAGGTGTGCTGTGTGCACAGATTTGCCCCTCATCAGTGGCCTTGGTCACACTTTCTAAGAAATCCGCCAGATTTAACAGGCAGGATCTGCCCTTCACAAAGCCAAACTAGGTAGGATCCAGGGTTTGGAGGTCACATATGCCTTTATTTATGAGGTCCATAATGGTACGTTTTACAGCCTTACAGATGAGGCTGGTCAGGCTTATGGGTATGTAATCTCCTGGGTCTGGCCACATTTGAGGAGAGGAATAACTGTAGCTGTTCTCCATACTGCAGGAACAAATACTTTGGTTAGGTTATGATTGAAAATGGCATTTAGTGGTGATGCTAGTTCATGTTTTAGCGTGTTTAGAAGACAGCCTGGGATGTTGTCTGGTCCCATAAAGGCCGTGTTCTTTGCTTTGGACAGGGCGTTGAGGACTTGCTCTTCAGATATGTAAGGTGGGGGGGGGGTTATTGTAAGTTAGAAGGGGGATAAGGGAGTGAAAGTTTCACCAAATCTATACGCTAGCAGGTTCGTTATCTCTGTGGGGTCAGTGTGTGTGTGATACCGTTGGTCACCAGTTCTGTACATGCTTGGGTCCTACCCTTTGGGTTATGTACATAGCTGTAAAAGGCATTATGATTATCCTTGGCAGTACTTGCTAGGTTTCTCTCAAAGGTGATCTTGGAGGATTTGACAAGTTGTCTTATTTGCCTTTTAAGGGTGAGGAGGGTGCTTTTCCATTGTATTCCCCTTGTGAAAAACAACTCACAGGTTGACAAAGGGTCATATGTTCAATCTGTGGTTCTAACATACAGTGACATCAGTAATAAGGTGAGACAGATATTGAAGAAGAACTGGGTGATATTCAGAGGTAACAGTGAGATTTTCCAGCGTGTTGGCAATGCCCCTAGGTTTGTGTATAGAACCAATTTTAACTTGAAATACTTGTTGGAGCACCCGAAGGCCCCGGAGAATCTCAATTTTAAAGGTACATTTAAATGTGGTGCCTATGGTTACTGTAGGTACAGCCTGGGAGAGAGTAATATCTGTGTGGGGGGACCCTCCCATGAAAGTCAGACTAGCCACAGGAAACTGAGGGTCAAGGGGTATGGTATACATTGCAATGTGTACAGGTGTCAACAATTTTCCATCGGGAAAACCGAGAGACCCTTTCAAAAACATATTTACGAGCACTTATACTCCATAAGAACTAAAAATGAAAATAATGGTCTATTTAGGCACCTAGAAAACTCTCCCCTTTGAACAGGATTCCAATTTGGTATTTTACAGATGGTGAAAGAAGACATTGGGGGGATATTGGCAAAACAAACTGGAAACAATGGAATTTTTTTGGCAACTAAGGTTAAATGCCAACACTAGTCCCGGTATCAATGATTGCTGTTCCCTAATGCCTATTTTGAAACATAAATCTATATTTTAACATGACTGTTTGAGGTCCTGATTTTAAACCATACTGGACCTTTAAGTTGTGATGTTGTCACTAATTTTAATTGATGGGAAGTGCTGGTTTTACTATTTAAATAATTTGTAGCTTTGTGTGTGTTGTTCTGATGAAGTTCTGAATTTCCATGGACGAAAGCGCTTGACTGGAGATGTGTATTCTTTTTGTATTGAATTCTATTCTGTGAAGTACCATTGAACTTGTCCTACTGCAGGTGGTTTTGGGGTATTTCCTAAGAGGTATTTGTGTTTTACAAGTTGTGGTTTACCTCACTGGCACACTGTTTGTTTTTACCTGTTTAGAAGACAGCCTGGGATGTTGTCTGGTCCCATAGAGGCCTTATTCTTTGCCTTGGACAGGGCTTTGAGGACCTGCTCTTCATATATGTAAGGTGGGAGGGAGTTAGGGAGGTATTGTAAGTTAGGAGGGGATAAGGGAGTGAAATTTTCCCCAAATCTATCCGCTAGCAGGTTCGTTATCTCTGTGGGGTCAGTGTGTGTGTGTGTGATACCGTTGGCCACCAGTTCTGTACATGCTTGGGTCCTACCCTGTAGGTTATATACATAGCTGTAAAAGGCCTTAATGATTATCCTTGGCAGTACTTGCTAGGTTTCTCTCAAAGGTGGTCTTGGAGGATTTGACAAGTTGTCTTATTTGCCTGTTAAGGCTGAGAAGGGTGCTTTTCCATTGTTGGGTCCGTGTCTCTGTTTTCTTGGACAGCAACTTTTTATGTTTATTGTAGAGTTTGTTAATGCTCGAAGTCCACCATGGCAGCTTGATTTTATCTGGGCCTCTGGCTTTGATTCTGTCTGGTACAGCCGAGTTTATACACTTATATAAGTGATTGTACAGGGCTTTAGTGTAAGCCTCAGTGTAGTTACCACTTTCAGCTAGGGTGGAGTGTGGAATGGGGCTAGGAGGGTATAGTTCGCCTTGGTGAAATTTTTTAGTCTGATTTCACCCTTTGTGAGTTTTGTTGTTAGTGTCAGTTCGAAGGTGACTGATTTGTGGTCAGTTTTAACTAATGACGATCCAACAGTTGCAGCAGAGCAGCTGTTGGACATGTTAGCGAGGACAAGATCTAGAATGTTTGTTCCTCTTGTGAGGGTATGGACAATTTTCTCCAGGGCAATTTGAATTCACAAAGTTGAGGAGCTTTTGTACTAGTGAGTTTGGGCTAGAGTAGGTTTTCCAGTTGGTGGTGGGATAATTGAAATTCCCCATAACCAGTGTGTTCGGTAAAATTTGGATGGTCATCAGTTTTGGTTAAGTAGGCTTCATGGATATCGTGATCCATGGAGGGGAATCTATAACAGGCTAGGACTTGAATGGGGGGGTCTTACCCACTGTAACCTGTACCTGGAGTAACTCCATGGAGTTGTCCAGTCTAACTAGACAGAGGTGAATATATCTCTAATATAGATTGAAACACCACCTCCTTTCGTTTTCATATGTTCATTTTGTGGTCTAAAGGTATGGAAGCCATTGTAGCCTTGCAGGGCTGGGGTACTCTCTTGGTAATGATACACTGTTATGCTTGTACAGGACTGATCAGATTAATGTATACCTCAAAGAAAGCTGCTTGAGCAGGATTAGTTTGGAGTTAGTCAAAGGTGTTTTGGGGACCAGTTCCCTATCATTTTCCTGAGATCTTTGAAAATGAGACAATTATGGCACAGAGGTGGTGTATGAAGGATTTCAGGATTTTTCTGGATATCCTCCATGAGCATTACAGCAGTAGGCTCTGCAGGAGGCCTACAGTGGGCACAGTATAAGGCTGATGTCTGGAATTATCTGGCTAAGGCTGTCACCTATGGTACTGGCATCCCACATGGGGGGGGGGGGTGCAGAGCTGTCACTACTACATTGATGTGAGTCGATGCAAACTTGACCTCCTTGGCTGATGGAAGGGTGAAGTTAGAGGGCAGTAAGCATGCCATCTTTTAGCTAAAGAAATAACATGCTGCTGTATGCCACCATCCAGTTTCTCATTATGCCTTGTTCATGTCGGTAGCCTTGCAAAGATGGACTGGAATAGGAAATGCACAGGAGCAGGCAAGAGTGCCTGAGCGAGACATGCTGCTGTGAAAAAGTCTTTGTTTGCACAGTAACAGTTATAACCATTAAAAACAAGTCTGTACAACTTTTATATAGCAGTACCACATCTGCCAGTACTGGCATAACTTTATTTATGTATGTATGCATCTACTTACTTATTTTTGTTTCCTGGGAAAGTCCGACTGGATAATACCCATTTTCAGTGGAGGTCCGGTGAGAAAAGCTCCATTTGTTTACATTACATTATACTTAGTTTAAGTTAAACACAGAGTAGTTACATTTCTATTTACATTTATACACATACAGTAGTTACATGTGTACATTCTACGATTTTACAAAGGTAGAAGTTACTGAAGAGAAAGCTCACATGCAACTTAGTGGATTGTACAGGCAGCAGTGATGTGTAAAAATTGTTTTCCTCTTTCAGTGAGAGGTTGCAAGTATTCTGTTTAAGGAGACTATTTGGAGAGTATCATACGGTGAGCATAAAGTCTTAACCTGGTAATGAGCATGCGCAGGGCCAGGACTGGTTAAGATATTGTTTAAGTAGTCGTTTAAAACTACTGAGTTTGTCAGAGAGTTTTATTTGTGTGGGGATACTATTCCAGAGTTTAGAAATACACTGGGAGTAGCGTGATCTCCTGCACCACTATTTGACTTACTTGAATTTGTTACTTGAATGGAGGTCCCTTACTGGACAGTAGGCAGTAATATATTTTTAGTGCAGGGCATTTTTCTGAATGATGAATGAGTTTGTGTGCTGTAGTTAGTGGTGAATATATTAGGTAGCTGTACAGTTTGAGAAAGTTCAATTGCTTTAAGCTATGACAATGGTGTGTCCTATGAGGGAGATTGGTGGAAAATGTAACTATTTTGTTGTAGTAGGAGGCAAGTTTCTTTCTTTGACTATTGTTTGAGTTTTTTAACATAGGAACGGTGTATAAAAGAGTTGGCAATAAGAAAGTGGTGGCTAAAGGTTTTCTTGCAGTATCTGTAAAGTGTCCATTGATCCTATAAAGGGAGCCTAGTGTCTGGTGTGTAGATATAATGGTGTGCAATATATGCTGGTCATATTTAAGACTGTCATCTATTATAACATCTAGAAGGTTACTGTGAGTTACAGTTTCGATGACACTATTATCTGCTGACATTATAGTGAAAGATTGTTTTTGATTTTGGCAACTTTTTGAGGTAAAAAGCATTAACTTAGCTTTCTTGAGGTTGAGTAGGAGGTTTAATTCTTTGAGCCATTTTTCTACAGAGGAGAAAGATTTTTGGGTAATGTCTTGGAGCTTATTTATTAATGAGGATGCACATATTAATGCTGAGCTGTCTGCATACTTATTTAACTAGCATGGTGAGTGGAGGTGTGGAGGTTATTAATAAATATATTAAATAGGAGAGGACCCTGGGTAGAGCCCTGAGGGACAACTATAGTAACTGGTTGAAATGATGGGTTTGTCTCCATTTATCGGCTTGTTGCCTTCCAGATATGTCAGTAACTAAGTAACCATGGCAAGGAATTTTGTGAAAGCCCTATTGAGGAGAGTTGAATGAGCATTTGGTGGTGCGAGACACTTTCAAATGCCTTTGACAAGTCTAAGAACATGGCGGACACAAGCAGACCATTGTTTCTATGTTGGTTTATTACAGTGATAAAATGTAGTAGAGCAGTAGCGATGCTCTGCTGGGGCCTAAAGTCATGTTATGCTTCTGAGAGCTGGTTATTTAAGGTTAGTTATTGCATCAGCTGTGTATGGATGCATTACTCTAATATTTTGGAGACGGGGAGAGAATCGCTATTGGTCTGTATTTATTAAACTCTATAGATCTGCCACCTTTGTGCAGTGGTATGATGTAATATTTTTTCCATAGTGTTGGAAATCACAATAATGGTAGCAGTATGATTATGCAATATTAGAAGTGCACTTCTGCACGCCTCCTTTTGTATGGGTGTAAGAATGGCTTATCATGTTAAGTCTATGTGCACTTAGGTCATTAAGATGGATATGAGTTCAATTCCCCCCCCACCAAAAAAACGTTCTGTTGTCATGGTAGAATGCATTTGTCATCTCACTAATATCAATGCACCAGTACTAGGTCCATTTACTTAATACCAGTAAGTAGTAGTTTGTTGGGCATTACACAATATACAGTAGACGTATCTGTCCCTTGTGTATGACTGTTGAAGGTTTATTGAATGATCAACATGTTTATTATGTATTTGTAGTATATGTACAGTTTTATTACTGCCAAAATCAAATAACATCAGTGGCCTCAAGCACAGATATGCTGTCTTCATAACTATAAGGTTTTTTGATGATAAGGAGAGCTAGATGTGAGTGATTATTTATAGCGAGGTTAGAGCTTGTAAGCTCATTAACTAGAAGAGATTAAAGTAAGAAAACTAGCCATTTAGGTCATGTTTAGATAGACAGGGAAGTTTAACAGTCAATTACCACAGAATTGGGTGTTTTATTTTTGTTTGATTTTTGAAATATAGCACTTTAAACTTTTCTAGAATAGAGAGTTGCAGAGTGGAGCAGAGTAGAATATGATTGTTCCAGACTGTAGAGTTAGAGACTGGAGGAGGGTAGAAGATGATTGCGCCAGAATGGACAGCTAGAGACTGGAGGAGGGTAGAAGTTGCTTGCTCCAGAATGGAGAGTTAGAGGTTGGAGCAGTATAGAAGTTGAATGCTCTAGAATGGAGATATAGAAACTGGAGGAGTGAAGAAGATGATTGTTCCAGAGCATAGAGTTAGAGACTGGACTGGAGGAGGGTAGAAGATGATTGCTACAGAATGGAGAGTTAGAGATTGAAGGAGGGTAGAAGATGATTGCTCCAGAATGGAAAGTTAGAGATTGTAGGAGGGTAGAAGATGATTGCTACAGAATGGAGAGTTAGAGATTGGAGGAGGATAGAAGATGATTGCTACAGAATGGAGAGTTAGAGATTGAAGGAGGGTAGAAGATGATTGCTCCAGAATGGGAAGTTAGAGATTGTAGGAGGGTAGAAGATGACTGCTACAGAATGGAGAGTTAGAGATTGTAGGAGGATAGAAGATGATTGCTACAGAATGGAGAGTTAGAGATTGGAGGAGGTCAGAAGATGACTACTACAGTAAGTAACAAGTTGAGCTTATGTGTATGGTCATCCAGTTTGGACCAAATGCATCAGTAGAGGATGAGGTGGCTATAATTTTGAAATGAAGATGGGTTTTTCTAGAAGTATGCATCCACCAGCAATTCAAATACCAAAGTGAATCACGTATATGATATTATGTTTGAAGAAGTCTAGTTGGATGTTTTGAGAAGCTACTTTTAGCCAAGTTTTACAAGCTGTTGCTATTCAATGTACATTGACTATGATTAATTATACTATTAATTAATTAATTATTAATTATGTAATTAATTATAATTGTGTAGTATCCTTGAATGCCCTTACTATCAGTATTAATTAATCCAGTTTTCAGATTAGGTTGCATGTGACATACTTTGCTCTAATTGTGTAGAGGGAAAGGGGAAGCTGATGGATCCAGAGTTGAGTTCATTACATTCCTATACATAATCAGGAGGAAAAAAGCAGCATGGCAGAAATAGAAGTGTCATAATTTACTGATGGAAACCCTAGTTTATGAAGTTGATTTGTTTTGTGCAAACACAACCCTAAAAGTTGATTCACTAGTCAGGCTTCTGGGAGCTCATGTAGACAGTAACCTAGCCTTTGACCAATGTGTCCAAGGCAGTAAGAAAATCCTTCTATGTTGCTCAACTTATAAGCAAGGGAATGGCATATTTGTCCAGAGAAGTCATCATACACTTGTACGTGGCCCTCATCAGACCCACCATAGAGTATAATGCCTCCCTTTGATATTTACCTGACCAGACACATGCAGCAATTGGAATATCCACAAAGGTTCCTTACAAAAGTAATACAGGGAGTAAGCATAACGTCCTACACTGATTGCCTCAAAGCCCTGTCTTTTTACTCTGTATTGTACAGACTTCTGAGAGGTGATCTTTGGTATACAAGGCAATCCTGGACCTTGTTTGGTGAATATTTTGCACATCTGCAAAACAAACAGCATCATAACTACTAGATTAAAAGAGCTAAATTTTGCTTGCAACATAAACAAGACATACTGGAGACAAAGACGTGTTTCTCAGAGAATTCCCATTCTCTGGATCAGGATCCCCATCCATGTGAAGCAGAGTTCCTCCCTATCCCCATTTAAGCTCATCTTGGACCAATGGATGGGTAATCAAAAATTCACCCATACACAGACTGTTCCAAACCATTGTCCCTATATTCAGTTACTTACAGCCTGCTCTTTGGCAACCTATGCCTAGCCTACAAAGCTCGTTTATATCCAGCATTAATGGACCTGTTACACATTCAGAAAACAACTATTTTTACAAATACCGGATCTAGTGACCTAAACCTCACCAGCAACATAAACAGGAAGTGTGGGAGGGACAAGTATGCATCTTAGAGTCTCCCCCTTGTCTAGAACAGGCTTCCCATTCATGTGAAGCAGAGTTCTTCCCTGCATTTATTCAAGCAGAACCTGGACCAGTGTATGGGAACCACAAATTCACCCCTAGGCTGCCACCCACTTCTCTACTAGAGACAGAGCTTGAAATTGTTTTGTTTACCAAAGAATATACACCCTCTACAAAACATTTGGGAACTATTAGCTGTCAAATTTTATTTGGAAAACTTGGCTAGGGTTAAAATGGCCCATTGGGTCATTAGCCTAAGCTTAGCATGCTACTAAATATGTATATGTGGGTGTAGGGCACTGGATCGAATGATCAGCTATACTGGCACGCAGATAACCGATGCAATAATATCTAAACATCAAACACCAATGTATTCTACGCATGCATTGTGAATTACCCCAGAGCAGATTAAACCAAATGCAAGTGCTTTTGCAGGGGACAAGCACTGCTGCACCGGGCCATACCTCTCAACTGTCCAGATTTTTGTTCATATTTTTGGCCTGTTTCTCATAAAATTGTGGTTTTCTGGCAAGCCACTAATAATTGAGGATTAAAGTCAGAAAATAATGACAGCCATTTAAAATTTAGATTTCATACCTTTCAGAAAATTCATGCTAATGCAAAACCTGTTTTTCTATCATCTTTCCAAGTTTGTAAGAGCAGTATTTAAAAATTGTCCCTATTTTTGGGCACTTGTCCCCCCATTATCTATGGCTTTGTCCAGATTTCTTACTTTGGGAGGTTGTGAGGTATGCTGCACCCCCACACTCCCTGCTAATTATATATACTTACCCTAAGATCACATAATCTTTGGGGAAAGGGAATATTTCCCTACCTGGGGATTGTCGATCTTGCACACCTGTCCACCATCTGTTTGCATCAACTAAATGGTGTTGACCAGACAGATGTCGACATACCTGTACATTTGATCCAGTCTGCAACATTTTATATCAGTCAATATGTACGAGCATATATTACTTACTCAAAAGATTAATTCCGTGAACACCTATTCATCGAACCCTAATTGACGAACACCCTTTCATTGAACATTTACATCATCAAAACTTTTTCCTAGGAAATGAAACTACTTGGCCACCAGAGCAATTGTAACAAACAACACATTATTTTAAACTCAAAAAGGCTTTGCCCCCCATCCTCCAACGTGGGGGACTGTGCCCCCCCACATCCCCCTAATTATATATACCAACTCAGAGATCACACTACATTGTGGGGAAATGGCAAATTTGTAATGACAGCCAACTAACTCCCTTCTCTAGGAAAAAGTTTTGATGATGTAAACATTCAATGAAAGGGTGTTTGGCAATTAGGGTATGATGAATAGGTGTTCGCGGAATTAAGCTTTTGATGAATTGATAGGAACCCATATATGTGTGTGTATATATATATATATATATATATATATATATATATATATATATATATATATATATATATATATGTATATATTTATTTTACATTTGTTGAACGGGATTGTCCGACTAAGCTGAAGAGCCCTTTTTCAGTGGAGGCCCGGGAAGAAAAGCTCCAACATATACAATTTTCATTATAAATTAGCATTAGGGAAACCACCATAAAAAAATTCTCCAAAGCCAACTTCACGCTTCTCAAAACAGAAGTGGCAAACTTCACAACACTAGAGGTACAACTGCTGAATCCCATACAATTGCACTTTATAAGCACTTACACGAGTGCATGGATCGTGCAATCCCTAACAGAACCAAGATGCTATCCTTCAAAAAAAGAAAGCCAATCTGGTGGTCCCCTGCTATAAACAAACTCTACAACAGAAGAAAGAAACTGTTGCAAAAAAGAGTAAAATCCCATGATTGGAGGAACTCTGTGGTCAGCCTCAGTAAGAAGCAGAGATCCCTCATAAAATCCTCCAAAGCTAGTTACGAAAACAAAATCACCACTGATTCTAAAGACAACCACAAAGCATTCTATAGCTATGTCAAGAATCTCAATGGCAACACTCAGATCTGCTCTGATTTACAGTACAATGGCACTAAATATACAGAACCAACTGATATTGCCAACATCCTGGCAGATAGGTTCAGTGCTAACTTTACCCCTCTCTCATCCCCTAAAGGGCCCATCTATATACCGGAAGAATGCAAAGTTCCTGTAATCACAGCTGCACAGGTAAAAACACACTCCCCAAAGCCAAGAACACAGCATCCATGGGACCTGACAACATCCCAGGCTGCATTCTACACAAACTACAGAACGAACTGGCACCCCACTTAAGTACCATGTTCAATCATAGCCTCACCTCAGGCCCACTGAATGGTGCACAGCAATGGTTATCCCACTCCACAAAGGGAGAGCCACCACGGACCCCGGGAACGACCATCCCATTAGCCTGACAAGCCTGGTCTGCAAGGCTATGGAACGTATCATCATGGAACTTATAAACAATGACATTGGTAATCTGTAAACTCTGGACCCTACCCTGTTCTTGTTTGTAAAAGGCAGATCATGTCTCCTAAACCTGATAGACTTCTTTGAAGTGGTCACCAAAGCCGTAGATGAGGGTAAGGTGGTTCACACAGCCTATCTAGATCTTGCCAAGGTTTTAGATACCATCCACCACTCTGGAATTATAGATAAACTCACTAAACTAGGTATAAATCCCTATGTCACAAGATGGGTTGCCAACTGGCTCACTGACAGAACCCACACTGTGAAAGTAGCAGACTCTAAATCCAACTTCAGACCAGTGACAAGTGGAGTACCACAGGGTTCAGTCCTAGGTCCTCTCCTGTTTGGTATCTACTTCTTTGAAGTACAGGCTAACACAGAAGGTCTTTGGCTAACAATGTTCGCAGATGACTGCAAACTAGGAGCCATAATCAAAACTCCTAACGATGTGGACATCCTACAAAAGGGCTTCACTGAGACAGATGCCTGGTGTCAAAGCCATGGCCTCAAGCTCAGTGCCAAAAAGTACATTGTCATCCCTTCTGGTAAAAACTCTGTACTCATGAACTACCATGTAGTCTATTTAACACTGAAAGTGTGATAAGAGACCTTGGGACACAGGTGGACAGTAGTCTCTCCTTTGATAATCACATAGCCACAGTAGTCAGGAAATCCTTCTATGTGGCACACCTCATCACAAAAGGTTTCTCATCCAGGAAAAAAGATGTCATTGTTCCCCTCTACTCATCAATTATTAGACCCATTATAGAGTACAATGCCCCTTTTGGTATGTACCTCACAAGACATCTACAACAACTGGAAAGGCCACAGAAATACCTCACAAAGAGGATTACCTGCCTCAAACAGATGCCCTACGCAGACCGTCTCAAAAAACTCCAGCTTTACTCTGTCACATTTTGCCTACTCAGAGGCGATCTCTTTGCTAACATACAAAGTTATGTCAAACCCAAAGCTGTTGGACATGCTCCACGTAAAGAAATCCCAGTCCCTCTGAGCTATATGCTCTAGGGACCTAAACCTTGTCACCACAATAAAGAGAACATGCTGGAGGGATGGATTCCTGTCCTAGAGACTTCCCATACTCTGGAACAAACTACCTATCTATATCAAACAAAGATCCTCATTAGCACTCTTCAAGAAAAATCTTGATGATTGGGTCTGAGATAGGAAATTCACCCCACGATCACTTCTGTGGCTCTGCTTGACAGGGGCACAGGAAAATAATTTTCTTGGGTGGCAAAAGCCAGGGTACCATTTGACTAGGCTTATATAGGCCCTAGGGCCAATAGCCTAGTACCTACCTATGAACCTATGAACCTATTAAACAGCAATGTTACAGGATTGCTACAAGGCATTAAGTAGCAATCCAATATTATACAGTGTCAATAATCAGGAGTAAAGAAAAATATTTCAAGATGTATAAAAAGAAATATATCATTAAGATGAGTATAGTTTTTGGGGTAAGTGGTTACAAAAACTCAGTTTTATCATAATGTAGTTGCATGAAGGCAAGACAATTACAATAGAATGATTCTCTGAGGCAATTTGCAGATTTCAGAGAACAGTAGAAAGAGTAGTCAAGGAAGATTAGAGAGAGCTAGTGAGAAGAGTGAGTTAAGGGCAGAAAGTAGATTAAGGTATAAGAAGTAGGGGATGTTTAAGGAGGGAGAGTGCAGTGGCAGGACCAATGACTTTTAAAGTGCTCTTTGGTGGCTATCTTAAATTGTTTAGGATGTGTAAGGGTCTTGATTTCTAGTGGAAGCCTATTCCAGGCAATAGTGGTGTGATAGCTGTACATGTTGTGTCCAAATTTAGTCTTGGGTTTGTAGATTTGTAGTAGGTCTTGGTTAGAGCTTCGGAGAGGTCTGGAGGGTGAATAATGGGAGATAAGAGAGGATAGTGCTGGGCAGTAGGAAGGCTGGTATAGGATAGAATGTATGATCTGGATTCATAAATTCCAACACCTTGGATCAACTTATCCACACCCCCACCAGGGGCAGCAATATCCTAGACCTGGTAATTACCAACATGAGCAACTGGTGTTCCACACCAGAGGTCAATTCCTCATTGGTCAGATCTGACCACAAGATAATCACCCTAGACATCCACAACCCCCCCACCCCCCATTAGGGAAACCACCATAAAAAATTTCTCCAAAGCCAACTTCACGCTTCTTAAGACAGAAGTGACAAACTTCATGACACCCATGCTGATGGACAATAGAGGTACGACTGCTGAATCCTATACAAATGCACTTTATAAGCACTTACACGAGTACATGGATCGTGCAATCCCTAACAGAATCAAGATGCTATCCTCCAAAAAAGGAAGCCAATCTGGTGGTCCCCTGCCATAAACAAACTCTACAACAGAAGAAAGAAACTGCTGCAAAAAAGAGCAAAATCCCATGATTGGAGGAACTCCCCGGTCAGCCTCAGTAAGAAGCTGAGATCCCTCATAAAATCCTCCAAAGCTAGTTACAAAAACAAAATTGTCACTGATTCTAAAGACAACCACAAAGCATACTAAAGCTATGTCAAGAATCTCCATGGTAACACTCAGATCTTCTCTGAGTTACAGCACAATGGCACTAAATATACAAAACCAACTGATATTGCCAACATCCTGGCAGATAGGTTCAGTGCTAACTTTACCCCCCTCTCACCCCCTAAAGGGCCCATCTCTATACTGGAAGAATGCAAACTTCCTGTAATCACGGCTGCACAGGTAAAAACCACACTCTCCAAAGCCAAGAACACAGCATCCATGGGACCTGACAATATCCCAGGCTGTGTTCTACATGAACTACAGAATGAACTGGCACCCCACCTAAGCACCATGTTCAATCATAGCCTAACCTCAGGTTTGGGCCCACTGAATGGTGCACAGTGACGGTTATCCCACTCCACAAAGGGGGAGCCACCGTGGACCCTGGGAACTACTGCCCCATTAGCCTAATGAGCCTGGTCTGCAAGGCCGTGGAACATATCATCATGGAACTTAAAAACAAAGACAATGGTAATTTCCAAACTCTGGCCCCACCCATTTCAGGCTTGTAAAAGGCAGATCATGTCTACTAAACCTGATAGACTTCTTTGAAGCGGTCACCAAAGCCGTAGATGAGGGTAAGGTGTTTCACACAGCAGATGTAGATCTTGCCAAGGCTTTTGACACCATCCCCCACTCTGGAATTATAGATAAACTCACTAAACTAGGTATAAATCACTATGTCACAACATGGGTTGCCAACTGGCTCACTGACAGAACCCACACTGTGAAAGTAGCAGACTCCAAATCTGACTTCAGACCAGTGACAACTGGAGTACCACAGGGTTCAGTCCTGGGTCCTTTCCTGTTTGTATCTACTTTTCTGAAGTACAGGCTAACACAGAAGGTCTTTGACTAACAAAGTTTGCAGATGACTGCAAACTAGGAGCCATAATCGAAACTTCTAACGATGTGGTCATCCTACAAAAGGGCCTCACTGAGACAAATGCCTAGAGTCAAAGCCATGGCCTCAAGCTCAATGCCAAAAAGTGCATTGTCATCCCCTTTAGTAAAAACTCTGCACCCATGAGCTACCACATAGGTGGTAGTCTACTTAACACTGAAAGTGTGATAAGAGACCTTGGGACACAGGTGGGCAGTAGTCTCTCCTTTGATAATCACATCGCCACAGTAGTCAGGAAATCCTTCTACTTGGCACACCTCATCACAAAAGGTTTCTCATCCAGGAAAAAACAGGTCATTGTTCCCCTCTACTCATCAGTCATTAGACCCATTATAGAGTACAATGCCCCTTTTTGTATGCACCTCACAAGACATCTACAACAACTGGAAAGGCTGCAGAAATACCATACAAAAAGGATTACTGGCTTCAAACAGATGCCCTACAAAGACCGTCTCAAAAAACTCCAGCTTTACTCCATCGTATATTGCCTATTCAGAGGCGATCTCTGCCTAACATACAAAGCTATGTCAAACCTAGAGCTGTTGGATATGCTCCACTTAAAGAAATCCCAATCCCTCCGGGCTACATGCTCTAGGGACCTAAACCTTGTCACCACAATAAACAGAACATGCTGGAGGGATAGATTCCTGCCCCAGAGACTTCCCATACTCTGGAACAAACTACCTATCTATATCAAACAAAGCTCCACATTAGCACTCTTCAAGAAAAATCTTGATGATTGGATGGCAAATAGGAAATTCACCCCGGGGATCACCTCTGTGGCTCTGCTCAACAGTGGCACAGGAAAATAATTTTCTTGGGTGGCAAAAGCCAGGGTACCTTTTTGGCTGGGCTTGTATAGGCCCCAGGGACAATAGCCTAGTGCCTACCTATGAACCTATGAACCTATGAATACATTTATTTACTTCAGCAGTACTTAAGTTAGGGATGCTATAAAATCTTCTGTATCCAAACTAAGCTGTTTATTGCTAATGGTAACTCCCCAAATTTATAACCAATGAACTAAGATATTCTTTAGTATAATAAATTGATACACCATCAATGCTATATGATACTGATATTTATAATAATGTAAACATTTAAATCCAAATATCTGAAAAGGTTGATTCTTAGGACAAAATTGTATTTTGGTTATTATTCCAAAATCATATTCCTGTCAGTAATCCATTTCTGCAGTTCCATCTATTTCTTATTCAGGCTCCTGACATTAGACATGAAAGTTTTAATACATTGGTATTCCTTTTTAAGTGCCCAGGTTTACTGGGTAAAGGCCTTGTGATGCCCCTGCAATGGCCCAGTAATCAAGGAGCCTCAGTCCTTACCACTGACAACAGGGGGGAACGTACACACTGGCAGGATGACAAGTACACACACAGTAAAGTGCAATTTCCCTTAAGAGCACACAGAGATCACAGTCAGTCTATGGCTGGTTTCTATCTCTTCTCCAGATCTCCAATAAGACTTCTCTTGCCTCCTATTGTCAATACTTAGCACAATGGCCTTCCTGTCATGGTAAGGTTTCATCATGTTAACATGGTACAGCTTGTGCTCCTGCCTGCTGCCTTGCAGTTCTACCATATAGTTAACATCACTGACTTTCCTTACCACCCTGAAGGGTCCCTCCCAAGCTATCTGCAGCATGTTATGTCTGACAGGAATGAGAATCATAACCTGCTGCCCAACAGCATACTCTGTAGCTTGAGCATTCCTGTCATACCAGACCTTTTTCTGCTGTTGGGCTTCTGCCAGGTTCTCCTGGGCCAAGCCCATGAGTTGCCTGAGCCTTGTCCTGAAATTTAGGACAAAGCCACAACAGACTCCTTGTGAGATTCACACTCACCCTCCCACTCATATCAAATCAAATCTAGAGGTCCCCTCACCCTATGCCCATACAGCAACTCAAAGGGTGAAAAACCTGTGGATTCCTGGGGCACCTCTCTGTAAGCAAACAGATGGGGCAAATATTTGTCCCATTCCCTCTTAAACTGGTCTACAAATGCCCGTAGCATCATCTTGAGTGTAGAGTTTAACCTCTCAACAAGACTATTAGTCTGGGGATGGCAGGGATGGTCTTTAGGTGCTTCATCCACCATACTTCCACAGACAAGCCTGCAGGTCTTATGTGAAATTGGCACCTCTGTCAGTCAATATTTCTTTTGGGAAACCTACCCTGCTGAAAATCTCTAACAAAACATTTGCTACCTTTTCTGCCTCAGTGCAGGACAGGGCCACCAGTTCAGGGTATCTGGTATAAGCCGCGGTGGTGCAGCGGTAGCATTGCTGCCTCACAGCAAGAGGTTCTCCTGTTCAATTCATAGGTTCATATGTTCATAGGGAGGTACTAGGCTATCAGCCCTGGGGCCTATACAAGCCCAGCCAAAAAGGTACCCTGGCTTTTGCCACCCAAGAAAATAATTTTCCTGTGCCACTGTTGAGCAGAGCCACAGAGGTGATCCCAGGGGTGAATTTCCTATTTCCCATCCAATCATCAAGATCTTTCTTGAAGAGTGCTAATAAGGAGCTTTGTTTGATATAGATAGGTAGTTTATTCCAGAGTATGGGAAGTCTCTGGGACAGGAATCTATCCCACTGGCATGTTCTGTTTATTGTGGTGACAAGGTTTAGGTCCCTAGAGCATGTAGCTTGGAGGGACTGGGATTTCTTTAAGTGGAGCATGTCCAACAGCTCTGGGTTTGACATAGCTTTGTATGTTTGGCAGAGATCACCTCTGAGTAGGCGATATGCGACAGAGTAAAGCTGGAGTTTTTTGAGACGGTCTTTGTAGGGCATCTGTTTGAGGCCGGTAATCCTCATTGTGAGGTATTTCTGTGGTCTTTCCAGTTGTTGTAGTTGTCTTGTGAGGTACATATCAAAAGAGGCGTTGTACTCTATAATGGGTCTAATGCGTGATGAGTAGAGGGGAACAATGACCTCTTTTTTTCTGGATGAGAAATGTTTTGTGATGAGGTGTGCCATGTAGAAGGATTTCCTGACTACTGTGGCGATGTGATTATCAATGGAGAGACTACTGTCCACCTGTGTCCCAAGGTCTCTTATCACACTACTAGGTGGTAGTATAGTTGTAGTTCATGGGTACAGAGTTTTTAACAAAGGGGATGACAATGCACTTTTTGGCATTGAGCTTGAGGCCAAGGCTTTGACACCAGACATCTGTCTCAGTGAGGCCCTTTTGTAGGATGTCCACATCATTAGAAGTTTCGATTATGGCTCCTTCTTTGCAGTCATCTGTGAACTTCATTAGCCAAAGACCTTCTGTGTTAGCCTGTACTTCAGAAAAATAGATACCAAACAGGAGAGGACCCAGGACTGAACCCTGTGGTACTCCACTTGTCACTGGTCTGAAGTCAGATTTGGAGTCTGCTACTTTCACAGTGTGGGTTTTGTCAGTGAGCCAGTTGGCAACCCATCTTGTGACATAGGGATTTATACTTAGTTTAGTGAGTTTATCTATAATTCCAGAGTGGGGGATGGTGTTGTAAGCCTTGGCAAGATCTAGACAGGCTATGTGAACCACCTTACCCTTGTCTACGGCTTTGATGACTGCTTTGAAGAAGTCTATCAGGTTTAGGAGACATGATCTGCCTTTTACAAACCCTAACTGGGTGGGGTCCAGAGTTTGGAGATTACCAATGTCTTTGTTTATACGTTCCATGATGGTACGTTCCATGTCCTTGCAGACCAGGCTCGTCAGGCTAATGGGGCTGTAGTTCCCAGGGTCCATGGTGGCTCCCCCCTTGTGGAGTGGGATAACCGTCGCTGTCCGCCATTCAGCAGGCACAAAGCCTGAGGTGAGGTTTTGACTGAACATGGTACTTAGGTAGGGTGCCAGTTCGTTCTGTAGTTTGTGTAGAATGCAGCCTGGGATGTTGTCTGGGCCCATGGATGCTGTGTTCTTGGCTTTGGAGAGTGTGGTTTTTACCTGTGCAGCAGTGATTACAGGAACTTTCTTGGCTGGAGAGCCTTCTGTGTGGAGTCTGCATGTCCTCCCCGTGGTCGAGTGGCATTCAAAAGACATGCGTGAATGGGCGTGCCTTTGCTGAAGGTTGGGCGTCAGGCTGGCAACTCGGCACTATAAACATCTACTGCCAATCATTAGCAGACCGGAGTTCCACTGTGGCAACCCCTAACCGGGAAAAGCTGAAAAGACAAACGACAGGATATACTTTTTCCCTGTGGAACTTAGGGTATTCAGAGGCCCCGCAGTATCCATAGCTACCCTCTGAAATGGCTCCTCAATCAATGCCAAAGGCATCAAAGGAGCTTTCACCTTGTCTTCTGCCTTGCCTACCTTTTGGCATTACTCACAGGTACTGCAGTACCTTGTTACATCTCTAGAAATCCCAGGCCAATAAAAGTTCTGCATAATACGTTTCTTTGTTCATTTTATGCCCATATGACCTGCAAAGGGAATATCATGGGTTACAACTAGAAGTGCCAGATGGTAGGCTCTGGGCACTATCAACTGCTGTATTCTCTCACCCTCTAGCCCACCTTCAGGGGTCCACTCTCTATACAGTAAACCTTTGTCCCAGTATACAGACTCCCTCTTCCCTTGTGAATCAGGTGCCTCACTAGTTACCTCCCTCAGGCCTTGTAATGTATGGTCTGAGAGCTGAGCCTGTCTCAACTCTTTCTTAGTAACCCTTCCCAGCTCCCCTTCCATAGGAAGTCTGGTATTCTCTGACAGCAGTGCCTCACTGTCAAACTGGGCACTACTACTCACTTCTGCCCTTGCAGTCACTCTGTCCAAGGGAACATCAGTACTCACAAGCAGTTGTAGCTCACCTTCAATCTCACTGGTACAGGGTAGCTCCCTCCCTGAAGTAACCACTTCATCAGTTCTGGCTGCAAGTGTGCAGTTTGTCTGCATCTCCCCCAGGCTACCAGATCCACATGCTTGTCTCCAAGGCTGACTGCATGTAACTGCATGCACACAAGGTACTGCATTATCAAAATCAATCCCTATCAGGATATCTGTTGGGATATCCTCAGACACACCTACTTTCTGGATTCCTTTTTCACCCTCCTAGTCAAGGTGAACCCTAGCCAAAGGTATTTGGAATGGGGTCCCTCCTAAAGCTCTGACTGGAGTAGACTGCCCAAGCAAGTACTGATTCTCTTTAACCATTGCTGGCTTCACAATGGTTAGATCAGAGGCTGGGTCTCTAAGCAATGGCCTCTTTCCCATTTACTAAGATATGATATAACCTCTTGTGGTAATTTGGTACCCTTGTTGTCTCGAGACAACTTACTGCTGGCATTCTGTCATTCCCACCTTTTGTTCCCCACCTTGCCTCTGTGGACATCTATATGCTACATGGCCCCACTGGTTGCATTTAAAACATTTAACCATTGGTCCTGCACATGTACCTGGACTAGTGGCTTCACCTGCTACTGGCAGACTCTGTTGGGGCAGTCTGGGCTGCCCACCATGGGTTCCCTTACACCCATAAGCAGCAGTGGGTGTCCCTTTCCTGTGCAGTGATGCCCAGTACTACATATATGTATTACTAGGTATAGGTTTCCCTTCTTCCCCAACCCATCTGCAGTTGAGCATAGTCTATCTGCTAACCAGATTCTCAGGTCATCAGGCAAAGTGCTATGGTTTTGTTCCTCCATCAAAAGGTCTGCCAGCCCATCAGAAGTGGTTACCTGATATCCACTCACCCACCTATGAAAATAAGTGTTTATTTCAGCAACATATTCACCCACACTTTCATCTGCCTTACGTCTATGCTCACAAAACCTTTTCCTATAAGCTTTGGGTGTTAACTTAAAACATTTTAAAAGACAGTTCTTCACCGTATTATAATTTAAGCAATAGAAATAGCAGTTACAGCTTTACCATGGAGTAAGGGGGTCAGGAACCGTACCCAGAGCCCTTGGTCAACATTATACTGTTTATATACCCTCTCAAACATGTGAATGAAACTATCAAAAGTATCCCCCAATGTAAATTGTGGAAGACATTTACTGACCTTTGTTGCTCCTGGGGTTTGGTTACTCCCTTCCCCATTACCTCTATGACTCTGGCAAAGAGTCAGCATCTCCTTTTCATGTTGATTCTACCTCTTATTCTTCTCAGCTTACAGATGTCACAGTTTCTCATTTTCTCAGCCTCCAGATGTCACAGTTTCTCATTTTCCTCAGCCTCCAGACATCTCAGTCTCTCTGCTGCTTCTATTTCCAAATGCTTGGCTTCCAACTCAAGTTACTTTAATCCAGACAGATTTTTAAATCTTCTGTGGAAAAGTTGAACTGTCCATTCTCTGAGAGTTGTACATCTCCAAGACCAGCCTGGTTGTCCTCCTGATTGCTGGTCTATGATGCAGCTGCTCTCATTTCTGCTTTAGTCAGGTTAACATGCACCAGTCCTTTGGCTTGGCACATTTCAACCAACTGGCTCCTTGTCAGCTTGCCATACTCCTCTGCTGACATGCTTGCCTGCTCTCCCTGATTAACTAAGCTAATAATAATAAAAAAAAAAACAATTGTGACATGAAACTCTGAATGTTCACTGTGTGGCTGATTGAGAGTACAAACACATTACTTAGTGACCACTGTACACATGCTACAGGAATTCAATATCCACACCTCTACAAGCCAATTAATATGTGATGTGGATATCCCACCAGTGTCAACCAATTAATATGTGACATCCCTGCACTGGCCTAGTAATTGAGGAGCCTCAATCCTCACCACTGGCAACAGTGGGGGACATACACATTGGGAAGATGACAAGTACACACACAGTAAAGTGCAATTTCCCTTAAGAACACACAGAGACCACAGTCAGTCTGGGGTTGGTTTCTCCCTCTTAATCCAGATCACCAGTAAGATTCCCCACTGGAACAGCTATAGAATTGAGATCTCAGCTGAGTGGTCAAGTTAAGACCTCCAGCACCCTCTCTGTCCAACCAGTGCTTCGAGTCCCTGTCCAAGTAGCTGACACACACACTGTGATGCCCGTGCCCTGGCCAAGCAATCAAGAAACCTCAGTCCTCACCACTAACAGCAGTGAGGTACGTCTCATATAGGAGGAAAGGATAACAAATACACACAGTAAAGTGCAATTTCACTTAAGAGCACACAGAGATCACAGTCAGTCTGGGGCTGGTCGCTCCCTTGCTCTCCAGGTCCCCAATAAGACTCCCCACTGGCACAGCTATAGGGTCCAGATCTCAGCCTAGTGGGCAAGCTTAAACCTCCAGCACCCTCTCTGTCTAACCAGTGCTTTGTGTCCCTGCCCAAGTAGCTGACACACACACACACACACACACACACACACACACACACACACACACACACACACACACACACACACACACACACACACACACACACACACACACACACACACACACACACACACACACACACACACACACACACACACACACACACACACACACACACACACACACACACACACACACACACACACACACACACACACACACACACACACACACACACACACACACACTTTGAGAAGACACTCCTGGAGAAGGCTAGCATAAGTTCTCCAGCTGTGCCCCTTTTTCCCAGATTATACGGTAGTACCAGCTGCCACCAACCACTAATATTTATCAGCTACTCAAAGGCCCTTAAAAGGGTGTCCAGTTATTACTGTGCAATATTATTGGTAGTATAGCCCAGGGCTAAAGCTATTGAAGTGGCTTTGTACAGTTTACCAAAGGCATGCAAGTACTCTAAAGAGCTTAAATTATCTCTACAAAAACAGCCACAGTTGGAAGGGTTTAAAATATTTAATAACAAATAGTCAAAACATAAGACAATACTTTTTACTACACAGTGCTAGTAAAGAGTTTATAGATCACAGAGAAATATGTAAAATAATTCAGTAGTGTAGTTCTGACATCACAGAAAAACACAGTCTAATCTTTCTAGTTTCTAGCTATTTCGAAGAGAAAACACAAGTCTAAGATAAACTTACATATAGAGCAAGACAGTGCTGGTGAGTTGGATGGTCACGACAAACAATGCTTAATGCTCTCTGATTCTCTCTGTTTTTAAAATCACATTCCTAGTTCACATTACATCATTCTTCACACTTCCCTGGGTTCCCAGGCTAACAGAAACTACATTTACATTCTTTGAACTCTGGGCAGAAACCAGAGCAACAAAGGACATTTATGCATGCAAATTCTGGCATTTAACTCTGGCCTGAAAACAATAGGCAGGATGCCTCACTCTAGACTTACTGGCTCCGAGTTTTACATCAAAGGGTCACAACATGCTTTACTTGGTCAGTAGAGTGCACTGCTGTTACATTTTTTTCCAGTTCTACATGTAACACTATTTTTACCATTTAAGAAAACAAGCCTGAGGTTTATATTAATATTTATTGATGACAGAATTATCTCCAAAATTCTATCTGGCTAGGTTGGCAGCCTTCATCTATCTTCACTAAATCTGCACATGCACACACACTTTGAAATTTGATTTATATACAAACACACACACACGCACACACACACACACACACACACACACACACACACACACACACACACACACACACACACACACACACACACACAAACACACACACACACACATCAGGGGACGGCTGGCACAGGTTTACTAGCTATGCCCCCTTCTGCCCAGACTATAAGGTAGTTCCAGCTGCCACCAGCCACTACTTATCAGCTACTTTAAGGCCCTTAGCAAAAGGTGTCCAATCTTACTGTGTAATGTTATTATTAATCCAAATGGTAGTCTGACCAAGAGCAAGAGTGGCCTGTACAGTGTCACCAAATACATATGCAAGTGCTCACAGAGCTTGAATATGTCTCATAACTATCAAAGATAAGTTTAAATATATTTAATAATAAATAATAAAAGAACAATACAATACTCAGTAAACAAACAGTTACTTTAGAGTTCAAAATCACAGGAAGTATCTAAAACAACATTGCAGGACAGTCTTTAATAAATAAAGCAAACATCTAAACTATACTTCACTATATTCCTAACTGTATCTAAGATAAATTACTGTACCCTAGACTTACTTATAGCAAGAGAAGTGCAAATGGTGGTGATGAGTGGATGTTCTTGTTAGGTCAAAGACAAAGTACAAATTGCACAGTGGCTCTCTAAGAAAGTTCTTAAATTAGTATCAAATATTCCTGCTGGGTTAGCTTGGATGACATCACTTTTTGGCACCTGAATTTTGTTCCAAGGCTAAACCCTTTTTGTCAAAAACTAACAGCATTTAACATCTCTGTGTGAAAAATACATAGCCTTCAGATGTTTGCTGAGAGCTGTGCAACTGCTAGGAAGTTATTAAGCAATGAAACATTTCTGCATCTCAAACCTAGTAGTTACTTCTCTTCCAAGACAATACAAAGAACTTCTAGCTCTAGACATTGTGTCTGCTAAACTGAAACTGAGAGATAACTTTTATAGCACAATCGTAAAATAATGTAATTTCAACTTATTTTTTTTAAGTATTGTAAGTTAACCCGTTTATGTCCCAGTTTCTAATGTTAAAATATATACAGTTACACAATGACAACAGTTTATATACATTTCTATTCTAAGCCAGCAGGGCATGCCCTTGTTACATTTAACTCAGTACATAACATACAGTTCTGTATAAATCATATTATAATTCTCAAATGACACATTTACAAATTATTTACAAAATTCCAAATAGTTGAGCTGGCAATATTTCCTTTTGTGACAGGGCTATCTTTAAAAAAATGTTTTTTTCAAGCTAGAGCCAAATAGTTTGTTGTCTTGGTGTCCTAAATAGAACAACCCTCTACAGAAAAAGTACAACTGCACTATGAGTTGCTCCTATAGACATTTAGAATTAATTGTCTTTGCATCCTAAATTAAACAGTTCTCTGGAAAAAAAAAACTATGGTCAGCCTTCAAGTTGTTT
Source organism: Protopterus annectens (assembly GCF_019279795.1). Taxonomy (NCBI): domain Eukaryota; kingdom Metazoa; phylum Chordata; order Ceratodontiformes; family Protopteridae; genus Protopterus; species Protopterus annectens. Next base: position 968,300,145 of record NC_056726.1, read on the forward strand.
CTATATAAAAATACATTTTCATCCTGTGGATGATTATCTGAATTTAACATTGCTTTTTTTAGCATGGATGGTGATAAAACAGGGGATGTGAGAATATCCATAAATTTATTTATTTTATTTTATTTTACATTTGTTGGTAGACTGCGGTGGTGGTGCTGCGGTAGCGTTGTCGCCTCACAGTTAGACGTTGCCCGTTCGATTCTCAGTTAGAGCGTCTTCTGTGTAGCAACATGCATGAATGGGCATTCCTTTGTTGAAGGTTGTGCGTTAGGCCCGGCAAGCTAGTATGTAAAACTCTACTGCCAATCATTAGTGGACCGGAGTTCCGCTGTGGCAACCCCTAACCGGGAAAAGCCGAAAGACACAAACAAACAATTTTATTTTACATTTGTTGACTGGGCTAGTCTAACTGGATACATGTCCATTTTCAGTAGAGGCCCGGGGAGAAAAGCTCCAAGACACTTACATAAAGACTTACATAAAGACAATATAGCAAGTTACAATAGTCAAAGTATATAACAGCTATTGTTAGTAAAATACAATACTCCTGGTGAGCATATAAGCTAATGTGCAAGAGATGTTACTATATACATATATACATATTTTAAGTTGCAATAACATGGTCTTTGGTTGATTAAAAATAGGTCAATAAAGATAAAGAGTAATAAAACTAGTGTATGGAGAGAAAGTTAGTCAGGGTTAGTACAGGGGCATAACCAATGAGTACTGAGAAATAGTCTTAGATTCTGTTTAAAAAGTGTCAATGAAGACTGAGATATGAGTTCAGTGGGAAGAAGATTCCAGTGCTTACCAACAGTATTAGAGAACAGAGAGTCTCCTGCTAAGTTGATTGATCTGCTGGTGTTGATAAGGAGTTTGAGGAGCATAAGTGTTTAAGATTGTTATATGGGGTAATGAGGCAACAGAGTATTGGAGTGTTGGTGGGTTGATACAGGGTCCCATGGGCTATGACAAGCTGGTGAAATTGCAGTTGGTTATGAAACTCTAGCTATCCTAGTTGCTTAAGATTAAGACAGTGATGAGTTCTAAAAGGAGAGCCAGTGGCAAATCTAGCAATATTATTATAGGAGATAGTCAGTTTGTTGAGGTTGTTTTTAAAAAGATTAGTGAATATAGGTGAAGCATAAAGTAGGGTGGAGATTAGGTGAGTTCTGGCTATGGCGGTCCTGGCTACTGGTGTAAGAAAGGGTTTGATTCTATAGAGGGACCCCAATTTCTTGTTGACAGTTTTGATAGTACTGTTTATATGAGTATCAAAGCTAAGGTTGTTATCTATTGTTATTCCTAAAAGTTTAGCGGTTAGGTCGGGAGAAATAATAGTGCCATTATTAGATACTAGTGTGAAATTTATTGGTGTGGATTTTTGGGTCGGTGTGAAAAGTAAAAGTTTAGTTTTTTTAGGATTTAGGAGGAGGCAGCAGTATAAGAACCATTGTTCTACTTATTAAATGCTTTTTGGGTAAGGGACTCTAGTTCATTTGGAGACGTGGCTGAACAAATTATTGTGGAGTCGTCTGCATATTGAATACAGGTGGCTTCAGGAATTGCTGAGTAAAGGTCATTAATAAAAATGGAGAATAAGAGTGGGCCTAATATAGAGCCCTGTGGAACACCTAGGGAAATAGGGAGGTGAGTAGATACGTTGTTTTCCCTGTTGTCTATTGTCTAAGTAAGATTTAAACCAATTTATGGTTAGAGGTTCAAGTGAGAGGGATTTCATTATATTTAAAAGGAGCTGGTGATTAACCATGTCAAAAGGTTTAGATAAATCACTAAAGACTGCAGTGGAGAAAATTTTGTTGTTTCGGTTTTTGTTGAAGTCTGTGAAGGTTAGTAGAGCAGTGGTAGTACTGTGGAAAGGTTTAAATCCATGTTGACAATTGGCTAGTAAGTTGTTTTGGAGTAGGTGGTTAAGTAGTTGCTTATGGATGCATTTCTCCATAATTTTTGCTAAGGGAGATAAAAGAGCACTAGGACGATAGTTAGAAAAGTCAGTAGAGTTCCCACCTTTACGTAGAGGGATGATGTGAGAAATTTTCCAGATAGATGGGATAGTTCCTTCACTTATAGTTCTGTTAACCAGAATGGAAATGGGATAGGCTATGGCTTTAGCTCCTTTTTGCAGATATTCTGCAGGAAGTTTGTCAGCTGAGGGGGTAGTAGGTTTTAGTTTCTGGAGAAGGGAGCAAATAAAGGGAGTTGGAACTGGTTTTAACTGAAATGATGGAGGTGGGATTGTAATAGATGTAGGCAGATTTGAGGTATCTGGAGATAGTTGAGTAGCACAAGTTTGGATAGCGTCTGTAAAGAAAGAATTGAAGGCATTAGCTGTTTGTGTGGGATTATTAGGGTTAGAGCTTTGTGGGTAACTTGTGATAGATTGACCTGGGTATAGTAGTTTGTTAATGCTAGTCCAGAACTTTTGTGGCTTCTTATGGTATGTTTGTTGTAGTTGGAAATAGAAGTTCTTTTTGTCTAAGAGGATGGCTGTTTTAGTACTATTTCTAAGTTGTCTAAAGGTTTGGTGGTCAGTGGGATTTTTAGTAGTATGCCATTTTGCCCAGGATTTATTTCTAAGAAGGATTTTTTGTCTAGTAGTATTTGAGAGCCAAGGGGCAGGTTTAGCTTTATTTCTAACAGAGTGAGTTGGGGCGTGATGGTTGAGGATGGTTAAGAATGTGGAATTAAAGTATTCCACTGCTTCATTTAGTGGGAGAGATTTTAGAGGTGACCAGTTACATTGCTTGAGTTCAGCTTGGAAGAGTTCTGGGTTAAAATGCTTTTTGGTGCGTATTATCCTGAAATTGTTTGGGTAGATTAGGTTGGTTTTGTGTCTGATAATAAAAGTTAGTGAATGGTCACTTAGATCATCTGGGAGGGTTCCTACTTAATATGTTTGGTGAGGAGTATTAGTAAGAATCCAGTCTAAGATACTTTCCTTGTTATTGGGTTTATTAATTCTAGTTGGGGAGTTAATAGTTTGTGAGAAGCCATATAGGTTAATATGGGTAGTCGGGTGTGCCATACTGCAGGACTTCCAGTCGATGTTAAAGTCTCCTAGGACTATGGTTTCTTGTGGGAGATTAATAGAAAGCCAGTTAAGGATATTTTCAAGGACTGAAATTTTATTTTCTGGGGGAAGGTAGATGCAAATGATGTAAATAGATTTACATAAGTTTATCTGAAATTTAGAAATGAGGATTTCAGCATTATTGTCTGAAGGTGGTCTAAGGTTTACAGTGGTAACTTGTAGGTCTGATTTATAAAGGATTGCTACCCCACCTCCCTTCTTGGTTAACCAGTCTAGTCTCAGGATATTATAACCAGGTGGGGTGACTTCATTGCCTTTAATTGTGGGTTTTAGCCATGTTTCGGATAGACATAGTATGTCAAATAGGTGAACATGTAGAAGGGCATGGAGGTGGGCAATTTTAGTGTTAATGCTACGTATGTTGAGATGTGCTATATAGAGTGAGTTAGAGGGTTTAGTAGGGGCTTGGTTACTGGAGTTATTAGGGTTGCACTCTTTAGTGTCAAGGATATTGTTTGGGCCTGGGTTAGGATGAATGTCCCCGTCTAATAAGGAGTGGAGGTGTATTCTATATATAGGGTAATGAAAGTTGCAATAATAGTTAAGTGATTTTTTAATATTTAGCTTGATATATTTAATGTGAGATAGTCTATGATATTTAGCTTGTAGGTAGCAGGGCTTGGCTGTTATGTGTATGTAGTTTTGAGAGATGGCTAGTATTGGTGTAGAAGTGTATTTGGTGGGAAAGAGAATGAAGGGGTATAATGGTTGTTCATAGGAGGTTAGCAGATAGGCAGTAGTTAGAGTAGGAAAGAGTGAGAACAAGAGTGATAGTTTTATTAGGTATGGGATGGGTAATTTAGCCATTATATTAGTTTTTAGGGTGAAAACTTTAAGAGAAGGTAAGTATGTAAGAGCAGGTAAGGAGATATGAGAAAAGGTGTGGTGTTATAAATAGGTGGGGTGGGAGGTCAGGTAATAACAGGTGAGGTGTTGAGACAAGGAGGGGTGGGAGTGTTAATAAGTTGGAGTGTCAGATTGGAGCAGAATGTGATGGGGGTGTGGCTACAGAGGAATAAATGTAGGAGCACTGGGGGTGGGTGGGAATTGGGGGCAGGGTAGGGGAGCGGAGTGAGCCCGCAGGGCGAACGGAGCGGGTAGAGACAAGTGAGTATAGTAGGAGAACAATCAGTGGAATGCTGACTGATAAGGTAAGTTGAGAAAGGTAGTTGAAGGGAGAAAAATGAAGTAGAGAAGAAGGTTTCCAAGGCGAATATTGGGAGAGTACAGTATAGCAAGAGGTGTAAGAAAGAACAACAGTAACAGGGTGAGAACAGTGGTCTATAAAAAAGTATTTTCCTGGGGTTTTGGGATAGGCGAAAGATAGGGACTATGTAAGAGTGTCTCCTAGTGGCCAGGAACTGGTATTACAACAGTAGTAATTTCAGGGGAAGGCTGGTCTAGGGCTGAAAAAGACGCACAGTTTGGCTAGACAAGGTAGTGAAATTCAGACAGGGACAGTTTTAAACTATAGGTTACAAAGGGGGTATGGCTGCTGGCTGACCAGGGTGAGAAGCTTTTTCTTACATTAGTGAGGGATAAGCATACTACAATTAAGCTTTACAGCGAATTTGAGGAGCACACATACTTTCTTTCTTCCTTTGGTAGAAGGGTACAAGGGAACACTTATAGGGTGATGAGACTGCTGATAAGTTGGGAAGGGTCCTTTGTTGCCAAGGAGGTTTCTTAACCCTGTTGGTGTGAAGGCCGGCTGGAGTACTGTTAGCAGTTAGATTAGAACAAGACAGCAAGTAAAGAGAGAGAAGAAAACAAAAACCTTAGAAAGGTAGTTCAGTCACAAGAGCCCAAACATATTCATAAACTTCCACAATTATGCATATATTGCCAAAACAGGTTTAGAACAGGAAAGGATAAAGCATTCATCTATTAAACAGTTATAGACCAATAATTAGATGCTGTAGGAATTTGACAAATTACTTTGGTCTGAAACTATAATCAGTACATTTGTATAGTAAGAGCAAGGTTAATTAACACACTGAATGTTACTGACACTCATACAACTGCAGCTAAGATACAAATCTCTACACTGGTATATATAAACAGCAATGCACTATGCTATGTCTGACAAAATATATCAGTCATCAGTACAAGTACTATAAAGCAGTTACTTTATGTATTAAAACAGTGCAAGTACTATAAAGCAGTTTCTGTATGTATTAGAAAACAGTTTTATAATTCAGTTGTTTGTCCAGAAATGGCTCTCTGCGACACATTACATGCACATGCTATAAATAATGACTTCTGTTTAGCTGCAGTGATATAAACCACAAGGCTAGAAAGTTTGAAGGATTATAGCTACAGCTAGTTAAGCTTTCTTCTAATACCCTACTTAGAGTTACACCACGTGTGCGGCTAAAGTGTATGCGTTGTTTGTAAAACGAGCATACCGAGCAGGTAGTGAGTAAATATAATGGTTACTCTAATATAGTTCTTTAAATTGGATTATTAATTATGTTAGTTTTTAAATTAGATTATGGCTACAGCTAGTTAAGCTTTCTTCTAATTCCCTACTTAGAGTTACACCACGCATGCAGCTAAAGTGTATGCGTTGTTTGTAAAACACGCATACCAGTTAAAGTTATATAGCAGTTCACTAGTTCCCCTCTTAGAAATAGGAGCGCTAGTAGCCTTCAAAAGGACTATTTCATTAGGGTTGTAAGGTTGCTGTGGGTCTGAGATTAGTAGTCGTAGAGCAAGATAAAGTCAAAATAGCGTATTGTCCAGTAACAGAGATAAGCTCTTGTTTGGTGATAGTGCAGTCCCGATTATCCACAGCGTTCACAGCGGATTTCGGTACAGCAGGTACAGGGAATTAAAGTTTCATAGCTGTTCACTAGCTCCCCTCTTAGAAATAGGAGCGCTAATACCGTTCAAAAGGTCCGTTTCAATAAGGCTTTAAAGTTGCTGCGGCACTGCAATTAAGTGTTGCAGAGTAAGATAAAGTCAAAATAACTGACTGTTCAGTACCAGCTAAGCTCTTGTTTGATGATAGTGCACTCCCGATTATCCACAGTGTTCACAGCAGACTTCAGGTACAGCACAAGACCTAGGGACCTATAAGACCTCACAGGGAAGTATGCAATCAGGCAATATTCATTAAATAAATTCTACATGCGTCATACAGCTGTTCAGGGGTAATTATAATTTACCTCTAGCACTACTCCACGTGGAAAATGCTATAACAGCAATACATGGAAGTTAAAAAACGCCAGCCAGTGACAGAAATCAGTCATAATAGCAAGCAGAATGTGCAGGTAGAGCAAATAATAAAAACGACTGTTCAACAATTAACAACAATGTTAACAATCATAAATACAGTACTTACAAAGGATAAAAAAACAGAGGCCAGGAGCGCACAGCAGCCAGGGGATATCTGGGGAATTAAAGATGGCGCCAGGAAGGGCAGGTAGTATATATGGGGTTAGAGAGGATGTGAGGTAGAAAGGGGAGGGGGGAGGGGTAAAAAAACAGGTAAAAAAGACTGGGAGGAGCTAGAGAAGAGTGGATGAGAATAGAGTATAGGGATCAGATAGCTAAGAATGCAAGGGGGATAGGAAGGGAAAGACAGAGCAGAGTAGTAGAAGTAGGAAGTTGTAATGTAAGTGAAATATAGCAGTAAGTAGGTTGATAGTTGAGATATTCAAAGGTCTAGGTATATGAGAAGAGACAAGTGAGTGTAGTAGGAGAACAATCAGTGGAATGCTGACTGATAAGGTAAGTTGAGTAAGGTAGTTGAAGAGAGAAAAATGAAGTAGAGAAGAAGATTTCCAAGGCGAATATTGGGAGAGTACAGTATAGCAAGAGGTGTAAGAAAGAACGACAGTAACAGGGTGAGGACAGTGGTCTATAAAAAAAGTATTTTCCTGGGGTTTTGGGATAGGCGAAAGATAGGGACTATGTAAGAGTGTCTCCTAGTGGCCAGGAACTGGTATTATAACAGTAGTAATTTCAGGGGAAGGCTTGTCTAGGGCTGAAAAGGACACATAGTTTGGCTAGACAAGGTAGTGAAATTCAGACAGGGGCAGTTTTAAACTATAGGTTACAAAGGGGGTATGAGACTGCTGATAAGTTGGGAAGGGTCCTTTGTTGACAAGGAGGGTTCTTAACCTTGTTGGAGCGAAGGCCAGCTGCAGTATTTCTTCCTTCCTTTGGTAGAAGAGTACAAGGGAACAGTTGATACAGGAATGCTTTTTACTGATTAACACCTATATTTCCTTATCATCTTTCATCTGTTTATCATGTGTGGTTGCACTGAAATCATTACTACTTTATACTATGATGACCAGATCATAAGTGACAACTGAACTGAAGTCAACCTAAAATAGCTTCTATACCATCTGATAACCTGCAGCCCTTGAAGTAGGTTACTAATTTAATAGTGATCAGTGCTGGGGTTCAAGTTGTTTTGGGATGCCAGGCTTGTATTTGACACACTAGTGATAACCACTCTTATATGCAATCATTAGTAAGTGAATGCTAGGATTTGCATTTAAACACTGAGTTTGTGTTATCCCACGGTTTTGATTTCCCCCAAAATGCAGTGATCTCAGAGATGCTATATGTAAGCTGCAGGGGTAGGGGATACAATTCCCTCATATCAGGAGGTACAGGAAGGGGTTGCCCGTTTTTGTGACGTGTTTTCTGTCTGACTTTATTGTTTGTGGACAGGTGCTTGTGATGTTTTGTTATTGCACTTGTAAGAGTTAATCATAAAACAGTCACATTTTCATGAGGAAACCATTCTTTAGGCTTTAAATTAAAGAATCCCCTGTAATAAAGAGTGATTAAGGTTACATTTTTTCCTGGGGGCCTAGGAATGTAGACAGTAGTAGATGTTGGAACCAGCATGCTATTGTTCTCCACCTGCACCTCATTGGTATCATGAATTCTGGAATTAGATAATTTAACTCATTACCAGTCCCCCAACCAGTAATGGTTATTTATTAATTAATTTATTTATTTATTTGCTGAATTCCTCTACTCCTGTATCCATGTAGTGGCACAGAAGTGATTAAAGAATGTTTTTTATTCATGGTACCTGACATATCAGAGTCATTTGGGTAAAAGTTACTAGAATGTCCTATACTAGTGCAGTCTACGTTAAGCTGAACAGCCATTATGGAAGCTGCTTTCTGTATCTTAGTGATCTCATACCACTTACTTAAATACTGAAATTTATTGCGAGTATCCAGAGAGGTCTGCATTACTTTCTGGTCATTAGCAAACATTTTACAGATACAGCATTGACACACATACCCTTATCAAGATTATCCTTTATGCCGAAGCATTAAATTTCCTCTGTTTTGTAGTAACTGGCGCCAATTTGTTCTAAAATTGCAACAAACAGAGGAAAAGTTGTATTGAAAAAAAAAACTTAAATTAAAAAAAAGAGACCAACATGAATGTTGCCCAGGTAAGCTACATGAAGCAAAATGAAATATTGCCTCAGAGCACTATCTTTATATTCAGTCTCCTACAGATTGCCAAAAGGTGAAATGGCTTACATGGCATCCTTGGACCCAGCAATGATGAACCCTTGGAACTTCCGCAAAACAAACTGCACCACAACTACTAGATCTAAAGACCTAACATTTGCTTGCGACATAAACAGGACATGTTGGAGAGACAGATATGTCTTAGAGAATCCCCGTTCTTTGGAATAGGCTCCTCATCCATGTGGAATAAAGTCATTCCCTAATACTGTTTAAATATAACTTGAACATTAGATGGGAAATCGGAAATTCACCACTGGTCTGGCACCTATGTCTCTGTTGGGCAGAGGCAGACAGTAAATCATATCATAAGCAAAAAATCACCCCTATATACATTTCAAAAACATAATACTTGTGAATCACATTTGGGTTACATGGCTAAGGTTATCAAGGCCCTAGTGATCGTTAGCCTAGCATGCATCTGTGAACCTATGACAGTTCCCTAACACAAAAAATAAAGTGTCCTGCGTTTCCTAAACAAATGTTTAACTGTCCACTACATAACACTGAAATGAATTCTATTGAGATCAAATTCTGAATATTCAAGATTGACAGTATAAACTTTAGACTATAACCTCCAGAAACATAATCATGAAAAGGACACTGTGGATACTACCGCACACATACAGTAAAATAACCATGCTCCAGTAAATGTCAGACAGATACTTCTTAACAGGATATGTTGCATTGTTGGAAAATACAAGGACAACAGCAAGCAACAAAATCTCTGTCCTATGTAGTTGTTAAAGTTGATACAAACCAGTAAAAGCATATTGTTAACAGTGTTTAAAAGTAATAGAAACAGTCAAGACTTTCAATAACAGATTCTCAGCATGATAATTACAATATCCAGCAATTAATAATTGGTGTCTTAATACCTACACTGACTATAGTACAGCAGTACCTTTCTGGTAGTCCTGTCTGTCTTACCTGTCTTCCACATCAAGCTGAGATGCTAGACATGTCTTAACATTTTCACATGCATATATGCTACCGTTTATGCTCATGACCATTTACAAAAGGGAGAGATTTATGCTCCCAGGTTCCCTGTGTGGATTCATAAGTGTAAGTAGTTACCTACCTGTACAAACCAGTTGAATATAGAAAATAAAAACTAGTTCAGATTCACATTAGCTGTGAAACAGACTGAACAATTCAAATGAAAGTAAAAAGTCGTATAAAACATTCTGTACCATGCTAGAATCTTGTCCTCAGCTTTACAGACAGAATGGGGAAAGGTGGACTAATGAGGAGTGGATTGATCTTTTTTGCCATAAGAAAGGCCTTCCATTCAGTTAATGGACTTTCATTTATAGTATATTTTGGTAGTTGAAATTGCAAACCTCTCTTGCTCAGTACATCATTGGGTTGCATGGCTAGGCTTATAAGGGTCCTAGTGGTTGTTAGCCAAGTATACACCTATGAACCTATGAAGCTATAAGATATACAGATTACTACCGAAGACAAAAAAACTTTCCAGCACACTGCCTCTGATTGTACTATGACATGCAAGTTTTCATTAATGCACTCACATTAATAAGATATACTCTGCTGTAAAAAAGTGAGTAAAAATGTAATAATTTGTTTGTGCTTCTGTTTTTGTGTTTGTTTACTTCTGTGTAAAAATCCTTTTATTTATGTTTTATTTCGTGTTTTAAACTGTAAAAATGTAACAGTTTATTGAATGTCTTTTTAGAGCTTTCTCCCCGGGCCTCCACTGAAAATGGGCATGTATCCAGTCGGACTATCCTGGTAAACAAATGTAAAATAAAAATAAATAAAATAAATAAATAAATAAATTGTGGTGGCTGATCCCTTCAAATGTGCTAGCTACAGCCAAGGGTGCCCACAGGCAGGTACAAGGGGTGCACTTGTGCATTTGCACCCCCTGGAACCGGCTGGCCAGGAGATTAATTTTCTTTTAATTAAAAAAAATGTTGATTTTTTTTTTTAAGGGCATTCTTCTTTAAGTATGCCCTTTGTGTCCAGTCGCAAAGACGTAACAGATGTTTGTGGCCTGTTTTCATCTTCTTCATCTGTGTGACTGATGGTTTACGTCTTCATCTTCTGCGCCTGTGCAGAATTTGAATTCCAGAAGACATATAGACTGTAGACCAATGTACAATTGAGAGGTAGGTGTATGCGTGTGTGTGCTTAAGTGTTTAAGACGGGTGTGTGTGTTTCTGCTTGAACAAATGCATCTGCAGCTTTTGAATGAATAGAGTATAGGGACTAGATAGCTAAGCATGCAAGGGGGATAGGAAGGGAAAGACAGAGCAGAGTAGTAGAAGTAGGAAGTTGTAATGTAAGTGAAATATAGCAGTAAGTAGGTTGATAGTTGAGATATTCAAAGGTCTAGGTATATGAGAAGAGGCAAGTGAGTGTAGTAGGAGAACAATCAGTGGAATGCTGACTGATAAGGTAAGTTGAGTAAGGTAGTTGAAGAGAGAAAAATGAAGTAGAGAAGAAGATTTCCAAGGCGAATATTGGGAGAGTACAGTATAGCAAGAGGTGTAAGAAAGAACGACAGTAACAGGGTGAGGACAGTGGTCTATAAAAAAAGTATTTTCCTGGGGTTTTGGGATAGGCGAAAGATAGGGACTATGTAAGAGTGTCTCCTAGTGGCCAGGAACTGGTATTATAACAGTAGTAATTTCAGGGAAGGCTTGTCTAGGGCTGAAAAGGACACATAGTTTGGCTAGACAAGGTAGTGAAATTCAGACAGGGGCAGTTTTAAACTATAGGTTACAAAGGGGGTATGAGACTGCTGATAAGTTGGGAAGGGTCCTTTGTTGACAAGGAGGGTTCTTAACCTTGTTGGAGCGAAGGCCAGCTGCAGTATTTCTTCCTTCCTTTGGTAGAAGAGTACAAGGGAACAGTTGATACAGGAATGCTTTTACTGATTAACACCTATATTTCCTTATCATCTTTCATCTGTTTATCATGTGTGGTTGCACTGAAATCATTACTACTTTATACTATGATGACCAGATCATAAGTGACAACTGAACTGAAGTCAACCTAAAATAGCTTCTATACCATCTGATAACCTGCAGCCCTTGAAGTAGGTTACTAATTTAATAGTGATCAGTGCTGGGGTTCAAGTTGTTTTGGGATGCCAGGCTTGTATTTGACACACTAGTGATAACCACTCTTATATGCAATCATTAGTAAGTGAATGCTAGGATTTGCATTTAAACACTGAGTTTGTGTTATCCCACGGTTTTGATTTCCCCCAAAATGCAGTGATCTCAGAGATTCTATATGTAAGCTGCAGGGGTAGGGGATACAATTCCCTCATATTAGGAGGTACAGGAAGGGGTTGCCCGTTTTTGTGACGTGTTTTCTGTCTGACTTTATTGTTTGTGGACAGGTGCTTGTGATGTTTTGTTATTGCACTTGTAAGAGTTAATCATAAAACAGTCACATTTTCATGAGGAAACCATTCTTTAGGCTTTAAATTAAAGAATCCCCTGTAATAAAGAGTGATTAAGGTTACATTTTTTCCTGGGGGCCTAGGAATGTAGACAGTAGTAGATGTTGGAACCAGCATGCTATTGTTCTCCACCTGCACCTCATTGGTATCATGAATTCTGGAATTAGATAATTTAACTCATTACCAGTCCCCCAACCAGTAATGGTTATTTATTTATTTGTTGAATTCCTCTACTCCTGTATCCATGTAATGGCACAAAAGTGATTAAAGAATGTTTTTTATTCATGGTACCTGACATATCAGAATCATTTGGGTAAAAGTTACTAGAATGTCCTATACTAGTGCAGTCTATGTTAAGCTGAACAGCCATTATGGAAGCTGCTTTCTGTATCTTAGTGATCTCATACCACTTACTTAAATACTGAAATTTATTGCGAGTATCCAGAGGTCTGCATTACTTTCTGGTCATTAGCAAACATTTTACAGATACAGCATTGACACACATACCCTTATCAAGATTATCCTTTATGCCAAAGCATTAAATTTCCTCTGTTTTGTAGTAACTGGCGCCAATTTGTTCTAAAATTGCAACAAACAGAGGAAAAGTTGTATTGAAAAAAAAAACTTAAATTAAAAAAAAGAGACCAACATGAATGTTGCCCAGGTAAGCTACATGAAGCAAAATGAAATATTGCCTCAGAGCACTATCTTTATATTCAGTCTCCTACAGATTGCCAAAAGGTGAAATGGCTTACATGGCATCCTTGGACCCAGCAATGATGAACCCTTGAACTTCCGCAAACAAACTGCACCACAACTACTAGATCTAAAGACCTAACATTTGCTTGCGACATAAACAGGACATGTTGGAGAGACAGATATGTCTTAGAGAATCCCCGTTCTTTGGAATAGGCTCCTCATCCATGTGGAATAAAGTCATTCCCTAATACTGTTTAAATATAACTTGAACATTAGATGGGAAATCGGAAATTCACCACTGGTCTGGCACCTATGTCTCTGTTGGGCAGAGGCAGACAGTAAATCATATCATAAGCAAAAAATCACCCCTATATACATTTCAAAAACATAATACTTGTGAATCACATTTGGGTTACATGGCTAAGGTTATAAAGGCCCTAGTGATCGTTAGCCTAGTATGCATCTGTGAACCTATGACAGTTCCCTAACACAAAAAATAAGTGTCCTGCGTTTCCTAAACAAATGTTTAACTGTCCACTACATAACACTGAAATGAATTCTATTGAGATCAAATTCTGAATATTCAAGATTGACAGTATAAACTTTAGACTATAACCTCCAGAAACATAATCATGAAAAGGACACTGTGGATACTACCGCACACATACTGTAAAATAACCATGCTCCAGTAAATGTCAGACAGATACTTCTTAACAGGATATGTTGCATTGTTGGAAAATACAAGGACAACAGCAAGCAACAAAATCTCTGTCCTATGTAGTTGTTAAAGTTGATATAAACCAGTAAAAGCATATTGTTAACAGTGTTTAAAACTAATAGAAACAGTCAAGACTTTCAATAACAGATTCTCAGCATGTTAATTACAATATCCAGCAATTAATAATTGGTGTCTTAATACCTACACTGACTATAGTACAGCAGTACCTTTCTGGTAGTCCTGTCTGTCTTACCTGTCTTCCACATCAAGCTGAGATGCTAGACATGTCTTAACATTTTCACATACATATATGCTACCGTTTATGCTCATGACCATTTACAAAAGGGAGAGATTTATGCTCCCAGGTTCCCTGTGTGGATTCATAAGTGTAAGTAGTTACCTACCTGTACAAACCAGTTGAATATAGAAAATAAAAACTAGTTCAGATTCCCATTAGCTGTGAAACAGACTGAACAATTCAAATGAAAGTAAAAAGTTGTATAAAACATTCTGTACCATGCTAGAATCTTGTCCTCAGCTTTACAGACAGAATGGGGAAAGGTGGACTAATGAGGAGAGGATTGATCTTTTTTGCCATATGAAAGGCCTTCCACTCAGTTAATGGACTTTCATTTATAGTATATTTTGGCAGTTGAAATTGCAAACCTCTCTTGCTCAGTACATCATTGGGTTGCATGGCTAGGCTTATAAGGGTCCTAGTGGTTGTTAGCCAAGTATACACCTATGAACCTATGAAGCTATAAGATATACAGATTACTACAGAAGACAAAAAACTTTCCAGCACACTGCCTCTGTACTATGACATGCAAGTTTTCATTAATGCACTCACATTAATAAGATATACTCTGGTGTAAAAAAGTGAGTAAAATGTAATAATTTGTTTGTGCATCTGTTTTTGTGTTTGTTTACATCTGTGTAAAAATCCTTTTATTTATGTTTTATTTTATGTTTTAAACTGTAAAAATGTAACAGTTTATTGAATTTTTTATCTAATTTTTAGAGCTTTCTCCCCAGGCCTCCGCTGAAAATGGGCATGTATCCAGTCGGACTATCCCGGTAAACAAATGTAAAATAAAATAAATTAAATAAATAAATAAATAAATTGTGGTGGCTGATCCCTTCAAATGTGCTAGCTACAGCCAAGGGTGCCCACAGGCAGGTGCAAGGGGTGCACTTGTGCATTTGCACCCCCTGGAACCGGCTGGCCAGGAGATTAATTTTCTTTTAATTAAAAAAAATGTTGATTTTTTTTTTAAGGGCATTCTTCTTTAAGTATGCCCTTTGTGTCCAGTCGCAAAGACGTAACAGATGTTTGTGGCCTGTTTTCATCTTCTTCATCTGTGTGACTGATGGTTTACGTCTTCATCTTCTGCGCCTGTGCAGAATTTGAATTCCAGAAGACATATAGACTGTAGACCAATGTACAATTGAGAGGTAGGTGTATGCGTGTGTGTGCTTAAGTGTTTAAGAGGGGTGTGTGTGTTTCTGCTTGAACAAATGCATCTGCAGCTTTTGAATGAATGTAATTACATGCTCATATAATCTGTTAACCATCTCATCCCCCCTCCCGTAGTTTCATATTTGTTGTCTAAAAATTTGGTGATGTCTACAAGAAAAGACACCCACTTAACCGCAAATTATTTTATTTCCTCATGCAATAACCAAAATGTGCTTAGTGTTGCTGCCTTGCTCAATCACTGAACTTGACCAAAGTAAATGCTATGCACCTGCTTCAGCAATAAAAGCTTTAAACTGCCTATGATGCAATCCCTCTGATCTTACAAAGTTACCAGGTGCAATAATTTTTTCCATGACTTCTTTCAATTGTAAGTGTTTTGACACACAGGTTCTCTGGATGGATTATGCAGTGGCACTGACTTTATCAGTAAACTTGCAAATCCTGTCTGCTTCCTTGTCTTGGCGAGAGCCCCATCAGCTATGACCCCGTAGAGTTTTGCTTTACTGAACTGAATTTTGTCAAACACCTTTTTTACTCGATGAAAACTGTCCTTTCTTGTTGAACTGCTTTGCACTGCGCAAACATCTAGCAGTTCTCCAGAGCACAACAAAAGAGATAACTCCTTGAACAAATATGGCTAGTTGAGCAACATCCCCAACATCAGTACCTTCATCAAGTGCCAAGCTGAAGAACTGACAGTGTTGTAGTCTTCTGCAAAGATTATCTTTGATGTTTGCAGACAGGTCCTGCACTTGTCTTCTAATATAATAAATAAAGATTTCCACTGTTAACTTCTTTTCTGGACAGGGCACATCTGCAAATATTCTAAGGCAGTATTTGACAAACTCTAAATCCAAGAATGGCTTCCTTCTTTTTGCTGTTAGTTTGGCTATCAAACAGTAGAGTTTTGGTGGCACTTCACTACTTGGGCTTGTAACTTTGAAAAATAACTGTTAGTTGTTAAAACCCTTGTTTCAGGTCTTTTACCCTGCCATTCTTCAGTTGTCCAGTGATGCTATGAAATTTAGCTGTGTGCTTTGTAGCGTAATGGCACACTCCTTGCAAACAGCCATAGTTTCTTTAAAATTAAATACACAATAA
The DNA here is from genome assembly GCF_019279795.1 of Protopterus annectens. Taxonomy (NCBI): domain Eukaryota; kingdom Metazoa; phylum Chordata; order Ceratodontiformes; family Protopteridae; genus Protopterus; species Protopterus annectens. The sequence continues at coordinate 968,316,204 of NC_056726.1, forward strand.
TACCATGCTATGCAATAACAAAATAGTTTTTAGACCATGAACTTCTGAAACATGACTTTCACTGTAAAACTTTGCTTTCTTAAAAGCAGGCAACATTGTATCTGTGGGAAAAGGAAGCAGAAACATTTAAGTTAAGCTGACTGATTTTCTTTGATCCATAACCATTCTGAAGTAACATCTTGAAAGTGATGCAATCTTCCTTATAAGACTCTGCATACTACCACACACAATGCAGCCTCATTGCTGCCCCCTCAACAAGATGTATTAACGATCAGCATACTCCGGCTGAAATAGGCACAGTTGTTGAGTACATTGCTGCTGCTACTGCCGACTGCATGCTATATTATTTTAATTAGAAATTAACTTTTTACCAATTCATCCACACCAGTCTAACTAGAAAACCTTCAAGCACAGATAAGGACAGAGTAATGCATCAATGGACATGTAGTCTTCTCTACTCTAGCAGGTTTAGAACAAGACTAGAAATCCAAAATTGCATATGTTTTCTTACAACAGCTACCACGTGATCACTGCTGGTGGAAAAACCCAAAATGCAGGCCCCTCAAAAAACATTTGAACCATACAAACCATCCCAAAATTACTGCAGGCCAAAAAAAAAAAATCCTGAAAATCTGTGCCTAAGTGAACCAAACAAACGCAATGCAATTACCATTTTATTGCAATCCAAAAAATCAGAATTGTCAGTGTAGGCAAAAAAATTGTGGATTTCAGTATTGAACCATGCTACCATGCCAACATGCCACACCTAATAAACACTGACCATAGGTGTAGGTGGAGAAAATCATCTGTACAGGCAGAAAAAAAAATGGATTACAGTAGGACGAAATGAAATTGAACATCATTGCAGGTGGAAATCTAATCTGTAAACAACCCCTCCTCCACCAGTCAGTTATGCAAAGCAACTCTAACCACAATTCTAGCACTCAGCCCAAAAACGCATGCTAAGTCAAAATGATGTGCCCAAAGTAATGACTGTATTTAGTAAAGTACCTATGCAAATACCCCACGCAAATGAAAACAAATGCAAGAATGCTAAAATATACATATTAGATAAGAATATGCACACTTACCTAGACATACATACTTCTCCTTCTTCTTTTGGCTTTTCCCGGTTGGGGTCGCCACAGTGGATCACCTGTCCACTCATGATTGGCATTCAAATTTACGGTGTCGAGTTGCCAGCCCAACACCCAACCTTCTACAGAAGGCACACGCACTCATGCCTAGGGCCTATTTAGAGTGTCCAATCCACCTACAACATATCTTTGGGATGTGGGAGGAAATCGGAGCACCCGAAGGAAACCCATGCGACCACAGGGAGGACATGCAGACTCCACACAGAAGGCACCCCAACTGAGAATCGAACGGGAGAAACTTAGACATACATACTACTCAATAAATTATACACAGATTGAATCCTTCACACCAAATAAATTAGATAGCTTTTTAATAATTAATGACTCTGAAATAATTCCACCAAACTATTCTATCATCAGAAAAGACAGGTCTCACAAAAAAGGTGGAGGAGTAGCTCTCCTCTACTCAACTTCCTTGTCAGTTACTCCCTATAACAAACCTACTCCTCAATTTAAAAATGCTGAACTACTCATAACACTACTTCAAGTTAACAAACATAAACACATATGTATAGCGTCACTCTACATCCCCCCAGGGGATAATACTTCCACACTAGAAGACATCCTCTCCTGGCTCACCAACAACATTAACAATGAAACAATAATCTTAGGTGACATGAATATTAACTGGGCCTCCATTCAGTCTCCCACAAACCCACTTAACATCAACTTACATAACTTTACACAGCTAATCACCTCTATAACACGCCCCTCAAAAAACCTCTCTAGCGGCAGTATTTTGGACTGGATCTTAGTCTCTCATCCCCACTATTTTTCTGGCAGTGGAACTCTTCCCGATCCCCTTGGTGACCACTTACCCATTTACTCTCGACGTCTCCCCTTACTCCTACATCGCACCCACAACTATATTACAATCCGTAATCAAAAAAACTTTAACCCATCAACCTTTGCTAACTCCCTAAAAGAAATAAACTGGAATTGTCTAAAAACATTACCCCTAGATAATGCTGTTGCCCACTTCAACACAACATTCTTAAAATTACTAGACTTCCATGCTCCTCTAAGAACAAAGAGAATCAAAATTAAAACTGCCCCTTGGCTTACCAAAAACACACTAGCAACAATGCGACAAAGAGATAAAGTCTGGAAACACTACCAGAAAAATAAGACCCCCCTCATCCATAATGAATATAAGACACTTAGAAACAGGGTGAAAAAGCTCATAATCTCTGATCGACAAAATTACTCCAAAACAATAACAAAACAAATCCTCAAAAATTCTGGAAGGGCATCTCTACTCTACTTAATCCTAGTACACCAGCCACCCCAGACCCTAATACCCCAGATATAGACTTAGCTACTCAATTCAACTCTTTATTCATTGAATCTATTTCCAAACTAACTTCTTCATTCTCTAACAACACTTTCTGCAACTCAACCTCATCCTCCCCTACCAACCCTACACCTAGCACTACTACCACTACTACCACTCTCACATTCACATCTACTTACTCTTTACCATCCACCTCCTCTCCTACTCTCACTTCCTCACCTCCTAACATCCCCTCTCCACACCCCCCTCCATTCTCATTTAAACCTATATCCACTTCTACCATTCAAAAACTCCTTCAAAAACTAAAGCCATGCATCAATGCTCCTGATGACATCCCTTCCTACTTTCTTAGTATAGCTGCTAAAGCAATTGCCTACCCCATTAGCATACTAATCAACTGCTCTATCCAAGAAAGCATAGTTCCCCAAATCTGGAAAAAGGCCTTCATCATACCTTTACATAAAGGTGGCAACAATAACAATGTTACTAACTTCCGCCCCATCGTTATCCTGTCACCCCTCTCTAAACTCCTTGAAAAGTGTATCCAACTTCAACTCCTACCACATCTCTTAGATAATCACCTACTATCTCCCACACAACATGGATTCAGACCTAACCACAGCACTATGACAGCACTCCTCTCCTTCCTTGAAACTGTTAATAAAGCCCGGGACTCTGACCTTATTGTCTCTACCCTTCTACTCGACCTCTCTAAAGCCTTTGATACTATTTCACACAGCTTGCTTTTAACCAAACTCTCGAAACTTAACCTATCTCCCTCATCATTGAACTGGTTCTCCAGCTACTTATCCAATAGATATCAAGCAGTAAAATGGAAAAAGGCAACTTCCTCATTTCTTAATACCCCAACCGGAATCCCCCAAGGCTCCATATTAGGTCCCCTCCTCTTCAACATATTTATAAATTATTTTCACAGCGCCATCCCTCTCTCCAACATCATCCAATATGCAGATGATTCTACCATTATCTGCACTGCCACATCTATCCCTACACTCCTAAAGCTAACTCAAGATGCTTTTTCAACCACAGAGCAATGGATGGAAAAAAATCATCTAGCGCTCAATGCCTCTAAAACCAAATTAATGATATTCACCCCCTCTAAAGTCAACTCTTTCAATATAAACACATTCTCTATTACTAGTCAGAATAACATTCCATTGGAACTGGTGACAGAGACCAAATTACTTGGAGTCCAAATTGATAACCAACTAAAATTCAACTTCCATCTTCGACTAAATATCAAAAAAACCCATCAAAAACTAGGCATGCTCTGTCGACAAAACCACTTCCTTACTACTGCCACTAAAATCATTCTCTCTACTTCCTTTCTTATTCCCACCCTACTCTATGGGGCTCCACTTCTAACTAATCTGCAAACCTCCCTGAAAACACAACTTTCCTCCTGCTACAACAAAATCGCCAAGTTTGCTACCAGCCAAAAGTCCTCCACCCACCACTGTTCCTCTCTCCAACAATTAAAATGGCTAGAACTACCCAAGTATCTCACCTATACTCAACTATCTCTCACACATAAGCTCATTTTCAACCCCTCCCTCTGCCCCTCCCTGTCTTCTGTCTTTAAAATGCACATACCTGATAGAATATTAAGGTCTAACAACCAAAATCTATTACAAGTGTACATACCAACTCATCCCCCAGGCAAAAACCTTCTATCACATGGCCTAGCACGCCTCTGGAACTCCCTCCCTCCATCTATCCGTATCACCTCCAACCATTTTATTTTCAAAAAATCTCTTCATTCATATCTACTATCCGACTGGGAATGCTCTTGCTCCCACCTCACTTAGCTAACACTGGATACTAACATTCCTTCCTTCCTTCCCCTGCTTACACCTGTGATCTCACTTTATCATTTCACTTAACTCTTGCATTCTTACTGTTACTATGGTATCTGCAAGAGTACTCTACACTCTACCTCTTAAGTGCATGACACTTAATATGCAATGACTTCTCATTTCTAACTTTGTAAAATCCTTCTAATTTTGTATCTGATACAAGTGTCATCACTTGTTGAATTAATTGTAATATTTGTTTATTTGTCTACTTAAAGTTTTACAATGTATAATCATCTTTAATAACCTACTGTAACCTCAATTGTTTGGAGCTTTTCTCCCCAGGACTCCATTGAAAACGGGTTCATCTTGGCCCAATGGACTATCCTGGTAAACCAACTGCAAATAAATAAATAAATAAAATAAATAATGTTACTCACAGACCAACAGAGGGGAAAGCAGAAATAATTATGTCTCAAATTAAAGCAGATTACTTTTCAATAATTACTTTTACTCGTACGTTTTTCTCTCTGAAAATAAAAGCTAGTGATAACAGGCCTAGATATCATAGATGTGATGGAACAGGTGTTATAAACTGCATTCTTAAAATGTATGTGTATCATAATTAAGAAATATAACTCCAACCTCTTAGCTCAAGACTAGGGATAAAGCCAAAAAAATGGGGTGGGGTTTGGGGAGGCAAAGACCAAAAACTCGAATAGATTTTAAATATTACGTATATATAGAGTGTTGTAGAACAGGTTTCCCATTGGCATGCATTTTCTGAAGGATAATATTACATCTAAAACTCATTCCAGTTCTTAATGATTTCCAAGAAAACTTTACATTTGAGAATGAACAGTGCAAAAATGATGCAAAATCAGGGCACTCTCCTGAGATTATTCGATGGAGACTATAACAAAAGGTTAAAACTGCAGGGTCACTGTTGCTGTTCCAGTGGAGTAGAGGGATAAACCCTAATTATAATCCAGTTAACCTGAATTTCATTAGTGGTTCGGTGACAGATGGCTTGGTAGGCAAGGATGGGTGATTCGATCCTGGGGGAGTTGCCCTTGGCTGAATCAATGAACATGTGAGACGGGACATGAAAGTGGGTGTGGTATCTAAAAAAAACAGTTCCATGATTGAAATGGAGATGGCTGAGCCCCCAGGACACCCATGGGATCCAAGGTCGGCCCCAATGATACAGGATTAAGTTGGGGGTAGGAGCCAAGGGGACTGTTTCAATGAAAAAAGATGTTCCAAATGGGACAAACTGTAATCAGCCTTCTTCTTGGTAAAATCACACACACACACACACACACACACACACACACACACACACACACACACACACACACACACACACACGCACACACACACACACACACACACACACACACACACACACACACACACACACACACACACACACACACACACACACACATGCGCGCACACACATACACGCACACGCGCACACACACACGCACGCACATGCACAGATGCACGCACACACACACTGAGCCATACACTCACAGACAATCAAAGCAATCCATCCCAGCAATTAGTATTTCTATAGTGGTGTACTCTGACATGCTGAATAGCCAGAGGGGAGAAAAATGGCACTGCATTCTGAAAAATCTGGACACTGCCCACTCTACTTCAGCCAGAAAAGCACTCCAACTTATTTCACAGAAGCATATATCATTCCTGCATACATTGGCAGTCAACCAGATAGAGATACCTAAAAGAGGGAGGGGGCCAAAGGCCCAGAATCAGAGACATTTACTCTAATTCACTTAAAGTTAATACAACTGGTTTTGCATCCACATGTATTTCCTGAACAAGTATGACATTAGGTATCACTGACTGGAATCCTTAGTGTCTTTTTCTATAAACTTTGTTAACCAGGTAAGACCACTGAATACAGTGCACCAGTTCACATGGTAAGCAAATGGAGATGAAGGAATCACATCTGGTACCCTTAAGTACAGGAAGCTACTCAGGTACAGCTCACAGTCATTAATCTTCACAGAGTGTGACAAAGTTGCCCTTATAAAAAAAGATCATTGCAGAATTCTGAACAGCTGAGAGAAGTATCTACACTATATTACTAAAATTAACTTTATCAACACTATATTGCTAAAATTAACATTGCAGAATTCTGAACAGCTGAGAGAAGTATCTACACTATATTACTAAAATTAACTTTATCAACACTATATTACTAAAATTAACATTGCAGAATTCTGAACAGCTGAGAGAAGTATCTACACTATATTACTAAAATTAACTTTATCAACACTATATTGCTAAAATTAACATTGCAGAATTCTGAACAGCTGAGAGAAGTATCTACACTATATTACTAAAATTAACTTTATCAACACTATATTGCTAAAATTAACATTGCAAAATTCTGAATAGCTGAGAGAAGTATCTACACTATATTACTAAAATTAACTTTATCAACACTATATTGCTAAAATTAACATTGCAAAATTCTGAATAGCTGAGAGGTGCATCAACACTATATTACTAAATTAACTATGCCATTCTGTTATTGACTTACTAGTTATCAGTTATTTACCAGAAAAAAATAAGACAAGCAGAGACAAACTGAAAGCCAGGAACATTTTGTAAACTCAGGTACCTACCTCCACCTTCTCAGTGTCATTTGAGATTGGCTGTAATCATAAGTGATTTACCAGAAAAACAAAATTTTGCAAGGGGCAGAGAAAAATATGAGACAAAACCAAGAACATTTAAGCCAGACAATTGTAACTCTGCCATCCTCTTCTGAAGGGGACTGAAATCCATAGTAATTTATCAGAGAATTATAAGTTTTATGAAGGGCAAGTTAAACATGAGACAAACATACCTCTCAACCTTTTGTGCATGAATTCTGGACAGAGGCAAAAATAATGGGGTGACAAAGGCCCAAAATTAGAGGCAGATTTTAAAACTATTACTCTCATAAACTTAGAAAGTTGTTAGCATAACAGCTACTGTATTCGCATGGATTTTCTGAAGTATTTGACGTCTGAAATGCAAGTATCTGGTGATTTAATAATGTTAGTCCTCAATTACTGGCCTTTTTTAGTCATTTTATAGTTATGAAACTCCTTCCCCCCAATGTTCTCTCATCCTCCATTCAGTGATTAATAAGAAAGTCAGACATTTTTTGAGGGGGGGGGGGGTGTATGAGACAAAAAACAGAATGTTTTTTGGAGTCATATAGTTCTGATTCCCTCCACCAAGACCTTTAAACTTTCCCTATTTTGAAGGAGCCTTGCTATTTTCAAGCCTGATTTACACCTGTAGAGGATGTCCGTATTTTTGGAGGTATGTCCCTGTTTTCAGGCTTGACTTAGCTCTTCTCACAATTTTCTGAATCCCCCTCATCACATGTGATTTTTTGAAGCTGTCTATTACACAGAGAACTGCATTACCTGACCAACACATTATTGTTGCCAATAGTAAAGAAACACAGCAAACATCTTGCATCTTCCTTTTTCTGAAGCAAAAACAATTGACCTTGTGTACAGAATTTTGCAATACAGTTAATTAATGTCAGTGTCAATGCAACAGATTGCACACTTGCCTTTGGTGCAAAAGACGGTGTGTGTTCTATTCCCACAACAGGTAGATGGATTGTTGACACTGCAAGTGCAACATAAGGTGGGGCTGATACCCTCCTGAGTATGTCTTCCTTTGGATGAGATGTTAAACTGAGGTCCCAACTTCTTCAGCTGAGTGAAGCTCAGGTGGATGTAAGAGATCCAACAGCACCTAGTAAAAATAGTAGGAGTCCTTTATTTATATACAAAAATAACTCCTATTTACAAAATATGTACATATTTACAAATATTTACATATCTACAAATGTATAAACATACAAATCTATTTACACATATTCAGAATTTCCTTTACCATCATGCTAAATTTTCATCTCTATTAGACCCCCACTCCTTCATCCATAACCACCATCTGATGTTACTTAATATTTTTGCTAAAATCCATTTACAATAAAACATAATTTCATTTATTTTTTCATTCCTTATAATCCATATAGCATAAAATAACCTTTTATCTATTCTTTCAACATATTCTTTACTTATTTTCTTATAATATCCATATTTAATCATATCATAGGATCATAGGATCATAGGAAGTTACTAGCCTATTGGCCCTGAGGCCCTTATAAGCCTAGCCAAGAGTTTAGCCCAAGCACAGACAAATCAGCACCCAATGTCCCTGTCCAGCAGGGATATGGGTGGAATCCCAGGGATGTATTTTCTATTTCCCATCCAGTTATCCAGGTTGTGCTTAAAAAGGGATAAAGAGGTACTCTGCTCGACGTAGAGAGGGAGTCTATTCCATAGATGGGGGAGTCTCTGGGACACAAATCTGTCCCATCAACAAGTCCTATTGATGTCACAGACCAGGTTGAGGCCACTTGTGTGGGTTATTCGAGTGGAGCTTGACTTGCGGATATGCAGCGTTTCATCAAGGCGCCATCACCATGTTTATTGTATACACTTCTTTTATATCTTCAAAAAATTCTTCTTTACATAGTTTTCCCTATTTCAAAAACCTGTTCCATAGTTTCTTCTTCTTGACAATGTAAACATATTCTATCACTTTTCTTTTTATATGGCATATTCCATTTTACTGGCAATTTATCTATTACCAGTCTCCACAAAATATCTTGACCTTCTACTTTTTGATTACACCATTTCCTTCTTATTTTTATAGCTTTAATTTTTTTCAAATGTTAGATTTTTCCTGTTGTTTTACATAGTACTGTTTTAGCATTACATTCTTATACCATACTTTTCTTTTTCTATATCTTTAGTTTTTATTTTTCACAAAAAATATTTTTCTTGGTAACATTTTATTTCTTCATTTATATACACTTTTTCTCTTTTACTCTTTTTTATCATACCCCAAAATGTATTACACTTATATTTATACAGTTTTACTACTAATCTCTCATCTTTTTCATTTATCCACTTTAACACTTTGTACAATTTTAATGAAACAAATAACCCTAAACCTATTTTTGTTCTTTTTTTACTTACAGAAGTTCTCTTTTTATTGGATTGAATCTAGAAATGGGTATAAATGAAAACAATTATCTACAAGAATTATTTTTTCAAATACTGTCAACAAGATAAATACACTTAAAAAAACACAAAAATTCCACCAGCAGACAAACCACACTAGTAGCCAGAAGTCAAAACTAAGTGCAGAGAGAAGCACCAGTGTGGAAACACAACAGTCACAGTTCAAAATATCCAGAGGTAAAATAGCAAATAGCAGGCAGCAGGTGAAATAAATCCAAGTATGGAAACAACAGTCACAATTTAAAATATCCAAAGGTAAAGTAGACAGCAAACAACTGGAAACAGGTAAAATAAATCCAAGTTTAATGCATATACAAACTGGTAAGCACTTTCACTATGGAATCATAGCTTCTTCAGACCCTAGGGATATATTTTACCTGTTGCCTGTTATTTGCTGCCTATTTTACCTGTGGATATTTTGAACTGTGACTGCTGTGTTTCCACACTGGTGCTTCTCTCTGCACTAAGATAAATACACTTGCTAAGTATGCTATTTTCCCATCAGTACTGAATTTATCAAATTATCAACCTTTTTTTCTGAATGATAATTTATATGTTCACCAGAAAATAACATGTTTACTTTATTTCTTCTATTGTTTTTTTTTCACATTGAATTCTACTTACATGTTTATTCCCAAATTTTATACCTAACACATAAATTTCATTCATTGTGAAATATATACCCTTGATCTTTAGTACATCACCTAAGCCTTTACTTTTATCTTTATTTAAAGCCATCCCTATCATCTCTAGACACTCATTTGTGCAAATTATTAGTTCATTTATCCAAATTTTGTTTTTTGCAATTATTATAATGTCATCTTCATATGTTAACAGAAATGGAATTCTTAACCCTTCAGGTGTTATATACCCTGCCTCTTTCATTTTGTAATTTATTTCACATACTATCACATTCATAACTAATGCAAAGAGTATACAACTCATTGGATATCCCTGTCTTACACCACTATTCATATGTACCTCTTGGCTTAACCAGCCATTTACAAGTATTTTACTTTATTATTACTATACGCTGACCCGTGGTGCTGACTCGCGGTGGTGGTGCTGCGGTAGCGTTGTCGCCTCACAGTAAAACGCTGTCCGGTTCGATTCTCAGCTAGAGCATCTTCTGCGTGGAGACATGCGTGAATGGGCGTACCTTCGTTGAAGGTTGTGCATCAGGGCTGGTAACTCGGCACGTAAAAATCAACTACCAATCATTAGTGGACCAGAGTTCCGCTGTGGCGACCCCTAACCGTGAAAAGCCAAAAGACTCAACAACAACAACATTACTATATGCTGACATACATAATTTCCTAACATTCTAACTTATATTATATTATTTCATCATTACCCATAAGATTTCATGTCCACTTGTGTCACATGCCTTATTAAAGTCTCCTGTCTCAATTTTCACTTCTTCTTTTCTGATCATAATATCATTCACAATTTCCCTATCATTAATAATTCTTGGCAGTTCTTCCCCTTTATATTATACATATTATCTTCCATAATATTTTCCATTTTATTTTCAAATCTCTTTTGCATTATTTTTCAAAGCTCTTATAATCATTATTATTCAGTTCTATTGGTCTCCAGTTTTTTAATTATCTTCTATCTTCTTCCATATTAATTTAAGTATTCCACTACATATTTGTTTATAAATAAATCCTTCATTTAACCATTCATTCAAAATATTTAAAAATATATATTTTTTTTGACAATCCCTTACATTTGTATACACTTCATAGCCTATTCCACCTGGGCCTGCAGCCAAATCTATATTAACTTGTCCTAATTCTTTACCTAGCTCATTTAAATATTTCTCAGAGTACTTTGTATCATTATGTTCTAAATCTTTTAATGTGTCATTATGTGTTCTTTTATATTTTTCTTACTTTACTTTTTTCACATCAAATTACCATTGTAAAAAACATATTTTATATTTTTCCTTAAATACCCACCACAATTCAGAGCAATTTTTATAAAATGTTCTCATAGTAATATGATCTTTCCATAACTGTATTACTAATCGCTTTCCTTATTCATTCTGCGCTTTCTCATTTATCCTTTTTATTCCTTTTCCTATTTTATATATTCCTTGTTTTTGTTTATCTCTAGCCATATTGCAGCATGATCAGAAAATCCTGTTTCAACTACTTCCCCTTCTCCTATAACTAAACCTTCAACTACCTCACCTTCTCCTATAACTAAACCTTCAGATGCTTTAAAATAATCTAATTCAGTTTATACATACCCCTTCATCTATGAATTTTTGTCCTAAATTTTTAACATACCACATCTTATAACTTCTAACATTTTTCTTATATAATTTCCTTTCTTTTTGCACTTGCCGCTTAAATCACAAAGTCTCCTGTTTTTATAATATTCATATTTAAAACTATGTAGTCTAAAATCTGCTGAAATAAGCTTTTCCTTTCTTTACAATCATTGTATGTATATAATGTTACAGTTCTATATGCTTGTTTTTCCATTTTAAATATACAATGGTTAATCTTCCCATTTTTGCTAAAGTTACGTATAATAGCTTTATGGTTGCTCTACAGAATATAACTATTCCAGATCATCTCTCATGTCCAGAATTTCAGATTATCTTTCTTCCCCATAGTTTCTCTGTTTATAATATTCTTAATAATACTCACATTTACAGAAAGCACTGTAAAATTTTCATCTTCCCTTTTCCTTAGATTCATGGTTTCATAAGTTCTTAGCATTACTAGGCTGTCTTTCTTAATATGCCATTCTAAGCCTAACCAATTTGATTTCCAAATGTGAGAATCAAACACCGTACGCTGTGTCTATGAGTCAAACACCTTAGCCATTTTACCAAGCCCAGTCTCTAGCTGTATATATTCTTTTTCATTCATTTCCTTTCTTTTTTCTTTTGTACTTATCCTTTCAAATTTTCTCTTTCTGTCTTTTACCCTTTTACCAATAGAAATTTTTCCCCTTTTACAACCTTCCAGTTTTTGTCTTCTTCATCACTTATTTCAGAACCTTCCTCTATGTCCTTTTTATAATTTTTTCTCATCTAATTTTTCTTCTATTTCTACTACTTCTAAAATTTCTTTATTTGTTCTTTTTCTTCTCTTTCTTTCTCTTTTTCCCTACTGTTATTTTAATTTTTGCAATCCATCCATAAATGTCAAATTTTGTTACATTTATAACATTTCAATTCACATTTTTTTGCATCATGTCCACTTTCCCCACAAAAATAATTTTTTTTCTTTTGTCACAGTTGTCCTCCATTTCCACAAAAAGAAAACATGTTTTGGGTTGTCCCCAGTATTTTACAACACTCCTATTTCCCTCCATATCAATCATACGTGGTATATGTATAATTTTTTCTCTTTCTATTTTTAAAACAGTAATACAGTCACAGCCACCAGTCCATAAACCCCTTTTGTCATAAACTTTCGCAATTTCCAGTATTTTTTTACATAAAGCTTTCAAATATCTGTTCAAAGACTCTCTTTCTACCTCTGTTCGTAATTTTACACAAACACTTTTTTTCTTTATGTGTTAAATGCTTTTATCACATAAAGATTCTATAGGTTGCACTCTTTTTTTTCATATTCTCCAAGAAAATTTTCCATTGAAAAAACAGTCTCACATATAATGTCACAACATGTCACTCTGTTAATAAGAATAAATGCTCTTATCTCATGTGCTTTTACACCCAAAGGAGTTATTATATTGTCCCACACTTTATATCTGTCTATTTCATTGTCTTCTTTACTTTGAATCCTTACCACGTACTTCCATTTTTCATTTTCTTCTGCCTTTTCTCCTACTCCACTTTTGCCTTCTTTTACTGCATGTGTTCACTTTTCCATATCACCACTATTCTTCATGATTGTCTCTGCATTCTCCTTTTGTATTTTCTCTGTATTGTCCCCCCAGGAAACATCTCCTTCATTTTCTGGCTCACTCTGCACCACAATTTCTTTAAGTAAATCATCCCACAACCTTCCTAACTGGAGGGTTGTAATTATACATCCATCATTTGCTGACTCATCTCCATCAAACAAGTTTCTTTAAAGCGTTTCCTCAGAATCCTGCACACATTCTCCGATCTTGATGTTTGCTTTCTCCTTCATTCTCTTTCACTACTCCATCATCTCCTTATCTCTCTCTCTCTGTCCACCTTCCTGGAATGGAAATAGAAAGTGCACCTCCAAAATGGTTCCCGCTGACAACAATGATGAGCAGGTGAAGTTCTCTGATGTCCTGGTCAAATTTCCCCTAGAAGTAAATACCGCCTTATGTTTCCCTCGAAAAGAGGCCAGTAGCTTAGTGGGACTAACCTGGTCAACAAAGGATAAATAAAGTCTACCAATGTTTACACTGCCTCTTTGATAATATGCTTATATATTCCATTTGTGTCATGGTCTGTTTTTTAAATATGCTCTGAGTAGCTTCCCACATTCCTACTGGAAATGGGAAGAATATTCAAATTTTAAGCTAATTAGATGTCCAGAAGTTTGGTTGGATGTACCCAGTTGTCAAGGACGTTTGTTCCTCTTTTCAGTATCTGCAGGTTCAGATATGTGGCCCCACCCTCACAGTCCTCTTACCGCCACACACTTCCAGCTGTACACAAGCACACCTTCAGATGACACACATGCTCACACATACAAACAACGGCAAATACACACACACACACACACACACACACACACACACACACACACACACACACACACACACACACACATACACGCAATCCAATTTTCACATAAACATATATCACTCTTGTAAACAAATAACTCACACACCAGCACTGCACCCTTACAAACATACCTGCAGGTGCTCTGCTTTTCTACTTAATTTACACACGTACACATCACTCCTGCAAACAAACTGCATGAACATTACAAATATAGGAACGCAAGCAACCACAAAGAAATGCCTCTGGAAGGGTACCCAAAGATGTCTCAGAACACTCAGAGGAAAAAGTTAACCAAAATTTTATTACAGTCATTATGTGCTTTCATCTCAAAATAAGACTTCTTCAGAATATCAAATACAGTTCTAAAACCAGTATTTATACAGAATTCAAAGTAATTCATTAACGTAGAATTGTTACATCACTTCCTGTAACTTTTCCTCTAAACATTTTAAAGTGCCAGACTACTATTTTTTATTGCATTGGATACGGTGTACCCTCTGGAGATATGGATTATACGCAATGAGCCTACTGCATGCCATCCAGAAGGATGGTACAAGCAAATGCAGGGGGTTAAGTCTTAAGGAAACAACACTCACTCAGCAGCAGTAGCAACAGCAGCAGAAGTCTTGATGTCCTCACCATCGCCAGACATGGGTCAGAGCTAATGTGGACGTAGTTAGGTCAGATTCAGTAGGCATGGTAGATGAGGAGGTGCCCTAAGAGCAGCTGGTTGTCAACTCTGGGGCAATAAAAAAAATGATTATTATCCTTTATATATAGTCACATAACTTTGTTCTGTTATATCCTTCTTTGACAGCAGGTGGTGTAAACATGAATGCACCACATCAGGTAGGACCCAGTCTGGAGTAACATGTGCTATTCGGGACTCATCATTTTGTCATGACATAGAGAGGACAGAAGAAGAGTATACAATGTTAACAAAATGTTTGCACAGTCTTCAAATGAACATAGAAAAAGAGTAAAATATGCAATATAAAGGAAAAGCATCAAAGGGAAACGTTGAAATATGTCCAAAACATCTGCAGGGTCCAAGAGGGAACACTTTTATTCAGAAAAAGAGAAATGTGAGAATAAGATGACACAGCCTAATGACACAAAGGGGAAGGCTCAGAAGAGATAGGAGGAAGTATTTTTATAAAATGTATTGCAGTTTATTAGAATAGTTTTCTCTTAGAGATGTCACCATCAAAATCAGTGGCAGAACTCAGTAATGCTTGAGAGGGATGTAAAGCAATTCTTACACTGAGTGGAAAACATAAGAAATAAGTTACTTGTTGTGCAGGATCTGCGCCTGGTGAGAAATGCAGGAAAATGGGCAGAATAGGTGAACGTGTTTATCTAATGTCACACAGCACCCCCCAACAGTATAGATTATTACCCTTGTAATAGTTTGGCATTATAAGTCTCTGAGAGGTGGTATCGGGTTTAGTTTGGGTACAGTACCAGGATCTTTGCTTTTAATTTTAGAACTGGCATTACAGTAAGTGGCCCAGATCTCCATCATCTATTTTCCCTGATCTGCTTTGGTGATACTCAAGGCCAGCTCTCTCCATAGATATATTTACATGCATACTTTTTCACAATGCTTCAACCATAACAGCATGATTTTTGTAAGTTATTGCTGGAGACTTTAATTGGTGACAGGTGTATTTGGGTGCCACAATTTCTCCCTTCTTGGTTACCTAAGTCCTTTCTTGAGCAAGTTACTCATGTCCTAGACATACAGCCGGACAATACGTAGTAAGTAGGGCTGTATCAGCCCAACAGATAATACTATGTCTTTTTTGCCATTATGTTGTACAGACTGAAATCAATCATGGCTGCTCAGCACCTGCATGGGCCTATATGGATACTCTTGTAATCCTCTGAGGACTGATTCAATGTTGTCTGTTTGGCTGAGATTGACAGATTAAATGGGCAAGTCAAAGGGTTATGACTTACCTCAAAGTTTATCAACCTCAAGAGTTAATTATATGAGTTAAGGGATGCAGAGGGAATTGTTAATATTTTACCTCACAGGTTTAAGGGAAAAACACACTGCAATGAGTCCCACGTTTGGTCTGTCGGTTTTAGTTGCTCAAGCTTTTGTGCAAGCTTGTTCAATGAAGCAAACCATATCCCCAATACCTCTGCTCAAATGGACCCCACGAATGTAAGACAATCACTTAATATGTGACTACCAATGTACAAAAAACAAAAAGCAGACCACCACTATGGTAAACTGTTGAATTGCAAAAAAAAAAAAAAAAAGTCCAGAAACACAAGCAAATCGAATCCAAATAACGGACATGCAAAGTCTGTGAGAAATCAGTTTATTACTCCACAAAGCTTTTGGGAAAGATCCCTTCATCAGTGTGTATACTACCAATGTACAAACCAGTAATTTTATTTGCACATCTTTAGGCACTATGAAAGCATATAACTTGGTTGCCTGACCTTAATATATACATATATGAGAGTTTCTCAGCTATCCACATGTCATGTAAAATTAAAAGGTTAACCACAAACACCATTTCTATTCACGAAAATAGGTGTAATTTTTCATTTCATTTTTTTTCAAAGTGCTTCATTAACAGCTATGAGTTTTTCCCTTACAGCTTTGTGAGCATCTGCTTGTCTAGTTCACTAATAATCTGCCCCATCTGCTAATTTAGCTATCACTCTTTCTAGAGGTGTAAGCAAGCCTGAGATTTACAAAACTGATATAACTTTATCTGATTTACTTGCTTAGTTCAAACCACTGTTATAACTTTTTCCTGACCTTTGGAAATCATTAGAAAGATCCCATTTCAGTTCTCACAGCAGTATATCCTTTTGAACTGCAGTTTTTAAATCACAGAGTAAGGTCTGCATATAACCCCGAATCACACAGTGACACACTTTTCTAGGGTAGAGGTATGCTGCTTCCTGTATGCCTTCAACAGTTTGCTGTGGCTTTCTTAACCTTTGACTCTGCAGCTGGTACAGCAGAAAGGTGACATAGTTTGCTAATAGAATGTGATGAGCATTATTGTTGATCATCCTTATAAGGATGTATTACAGATCTACAAATAAAATAACAAGGAATATTACCTTGAACTGAAGTGAACTAAAGCTATAACTTAATAATGTGTTTACTTTCTTTTCAGTGAGCAAGAAATTAGGGATTTTCATTCTATTTTGTTTATTTATCGTCTATTTGTCATGGAGGTATGATCACATGGAACCATTTCTGCCCATACCCAGAAAGACATATCAAACAGAATAAAGACAATACAAAAGTAGAAAAGAGATGATAAACTTCCCCAAAACATTGAAAAGCTGCTGAAACAATGGACTGGTGCAAGCTCACACTGATGCAAAACACCAAATAAATGAGTCCAGTGTTCAAGTAAAACATTTACAACCAAGTTTATTTGATATGCGCTTTCATTCTTTTTATAAGAATATCATCAGATAAAAGCAATGTTAAAACTAACCATAATTTATAACATTTGAAAAACATCACTACAAACATCATAAGAACACCCCCCCTGTTCCTACCAATCAAAAAGTAGGAAACCGAATACATTACTTATAGTACACTAAACAAATAAATAAAAAAGACAATAAAAATGTTGATTGTATAAACATAAAACGTAATAAATGCTTCACATATTTTGAACCAATATTTTTGAAGGCATTACTAATATTATGAAATACTATAAAATATTGTAAAATAAAATGTAAAATATAATATAAAATGTAACCTCATCTTTCCAAGGCTTTCAATCTTAGCAAAGCACTAATAGAGACATGGTCATTTAAACCTGGCCAGTTACCTGCATTCAAATGTAACTGCCAGTAAAGCTCATGCTTTTCTAAAATTAAAGACCAAGCTCCTCCACTCTGATCTAAATTAATACTGTCAATCACCACAAATTTAAAAGAATGGTCGGATTCTTCAATACAATGTTTACTCAAAGCATTAGTTTCCTTTTTTTGTCCTAATATCATAAAAATGCTCATAAATCCTGTTTTTAAATTTCTGATCAGTTTTTCCAGTGTAAAAACAACATTTATAGCAAAGAGCACAGTATATAACTTTCTCAGATGCACAATTATTTTTCTTATGAAGTAGCACCTCCTTGTTATTTATACATACAACACTACATTTATGTATGTGCTTACAAAAATTACCCTTTTTATATACCACTATGGGGCGTTCACCCACATGCAATCTAATACTCCTATCATAATTTAAAATTGCCCAATTTTTCTTTAAAATACTCTGAAGATAATGACTATCATTATTATAAGTTGTTATGAAGGAGATCCTAAAGCTCTTAATGTTCTTAGTGTCATCTCTTTTACCAGAACTTTCAGGCAGCTCTCCACAATTAAGGAACAATGTTTAATTTTCCTTATCAGATAAGGGTACAAAGTGACCCCTCTCTCTTTTATTAATAACTTCTGTCATAATGTCATCAATAAAATTAATAGAATAACTTCTTCCTAAAAACATTAACTTAAGGTTGTCACATTCATCCAAAAATGTGTCCATAGTGGACACCATGTGAGCTGCCCATACATACTGCCCTTTAACAATAGCTTTCGTTTGTTTTAGTGGATGTGCACTAGAAAAATGTAAGAAGCCATTAGAGTATGTTTCCTTTCTGAATATCTTTGACAAAAATCTTCTACTCATATAATCTTTAAAAAGCCATACATCAAGGAAGGCTATATTATTAAATTCAATGTTGTGGGTAAATTAAAAAAAAATTGTGGTAGTATTAATACAGGAAACAAATTCATCTACTTTGGCCTTTGGTCCATCCCATACAATGAACAAATCATCCAAAAATCATGTATAAACTTTAAAGTAAGTTGAATAAGAGGAGGTAAATACATATTTCTGCTCCCACTGTAAAACTACAATGTTTGCATATAAATCCCCACACGCTGATCCCATCACTACACCCTCTTGTTATAAGTAAATCTCATTGTTAAATAATATAAAGTTGTTCTTTAACACCAGTTCAATCAACTGAGTGAAAAGCAAATCATCCCTATGCTCAACACTTTTTTACGTATAGATATTCACTAAACCATTCAACACCAATATTGTGTGGTATTACCGAATAAAGATCCTTGATATCTATGGTAACAAATATGTAAGTATCTTAAAAGGTATTGTGTTGATCATTTTCAAAAAATTTCAGGATTCTTTACAGATGTGAGTTTCACTAAAAATGAGGTCCTTCAACTTTATATCTAAAAACTTAGCAATAGGGTGTGTGATGGATCCTTTTGCATTGACTATTGGGTGGATGGTTGGTTGAAAAAGATCTATATGTAGTTTGGGGAGACCAAACATAACAGAAACCTTCAGGTATAATACTGTAAGATAATTCAATTCATCTATAGAAACTGAACCTTCAATAAATAAATCTTGAAGTTCATTTCTTATTCTCCTATATGCCCCATTTAATTCATTAATAGAAGATTTTGAGTATGCTTTCCCTCCTAAAATTTCTTTCATCTTGTAAGCATAATCAGAATTGTTCAGTAATACCACCCCTCCCCCTTTATCAGGTTTCATAATTCTAACATTTATTAATTATTGCCTAACTTCATGTAAATTTCAGTTTCAGCTTTATGGTTGTATCTAGTTGACCTTCCTGATTTAGAAAAGGTATTGTGTATATCAAGTTCACATACCCTTTCAAACATCTGAATAATGGGGTGAATAAGAGGATTATAGGTACTAGAAAGAGATAAAGGGTTAATAAAATTATCAGAGGTCTGGGAGAACATACTGGAAATATTCTATTAATGAATTAAATGGGGCATATAGGAGAATAGTGATGGGATCAGTGTGAGGGAGTTTAAATGCAAACATTGTAGTATATATAGTCTTCCTTGATGTATGACTTTTTAAAGATTATGTGAATAGAAGATTTTTCTCAAAGATATTCAGAAAGGAAACATACTGTAATGGCGTCTTACATTTTTCCAGTGCACATCCATTAAAACAAAAGAAAGCTATTGTTAAAGGGCAGTATGTATGGGCAGCTCGCATGGTTTCCAGTATGGAGACATTTTTGGACAAATGTGACAACCTTATGTTAATGTTTTTAAGAAGAGGTTATACTATTAATTTTATTAATGACATTATGATGGACATTATTAATAAAAGAGAGAGGGGTCAATTTGTACCTATATTATCTGATAAGGAAAATCAAACATTGTTCCTTAATTGTGGAGAGCTGCTTGATAGTTCTGGTAAAAGAGATGACATTAAGAACATTAAGAACTTTAGGAGCGCCTTCATAACAACTTATAATAATGCTAGCCAGTATCCTCAGAGTATTTTAAAGAAAAATTGGGCAATTTTAAGTTATGATAGGAGTATTAGACTGCATGCAGGTGAATGCCCCATAGTGGTATATAAAAAGGGTATGAATTTGAATAACATCTTTAAAATGAAAGGTGGGGTTTCAGCAAGATATGGTATTATGAGAAAATGTGGTAAATGTAATTTTTGTAAGCACATACATGAATGCAGTGCTGTATGTATAAATAACAAGGAGGTGGTACTTCATGGGAAATATAATTGTGCATCTGAGAAAGTTATATACTATGCTCTTTGCTGTAAATGTTGTTTTTACATTGGAAAAACTAATTGGAAATTAAAAAACAGGGTTTATGAGCACTTATATAATATTAAGACAAAAAAGGAAACTAATGCTTTGAGTAAACATTGTGTTGAAGAATTTGACCATTCTTTTAAGTTTGTGGTGATTGACAGTATTAATTTAGATCAGCGTGGAGGAGCTTGGTCTTTAATTTTAGAAAAGCGTGCGTGGCAGTTACATTTGAATGCAGGTAACTGGCCAGGTTTAAATGACCATGTCTCTATTAGTGCTTTGTTAAGATTGAAAGTCTTGGAAAGATGAGGTTACGTTTTATATTATATTTTACATTTTATTTTACAATATTTTAACTTCTTCTTCTTTTGGCTGCTCCTGTTAGAGGTCGCCACAGCGGATCAACCATTTCCATTTCTTCCTGTCCTCTGCATTGTGCTCTGTCACACCAACTACCTGCATGTCCTCTCTCACCACATCCATAAACCTTATCTTAGGCCTTCCTCTTTACCTGTTACCTGGCAGCTTCATCCTTAGCATATTTTTCCCAATATACTCTGCGTCCCTCCTCAGCACATGTCCAAACCAACGTAATCTTGCCTCTCTGGCTTTGTCTCCAAACCTTCCAACCTGGGCTGACCCTCTAATATATTTATTCCTAATCCTGTGCATTCTCGTCACACCCAGTGCAAATCTTAACATCTTCAACTCTGCCACGTCAAGCTCTGATTCCTGCCTTTTTGTCAATGCCACTGTCTCCAACCCATATAACATTGCTGGTCTCACTACCCTCTTGTAGACCTTCCCTTTCACTCTTACTGGTACTCGTCTGTCACAAATCACTCCTGACACTCTTCTCCACCCACTCCATCCTGCCTGTACTCTCTTCTTCACCTCTCTTCCACACTCACCATTACTCTGAACTGTTGATACCAAGTACTTAAACTCATCCACCTTTGCCACCTCTACTCCCGGCATCCTCACTATTCCTCTATCATCCCTCTCATTCACACACATATATTCTGCCTTAGTCCTGCTGACCTTCATTCCTCTTCTCTCTAGAGCATATCTCCACCTCTCGAGGGTCTCCTCCACCTGTTCCCTACTCTCACTACAGATCACAATGTCATCTGCAAACATCATAGTCCATAGGGACTCCTGTCTGATCTCATCTGTCAACCTGTCCATCACCATTGCAAATAAGAAAGGGTTCAGAGCTGATCCTTGATGTAATCCCACCTCCACCTTAAACGCATCCATCACTCCCACTGCAGTCCTCACCGCTGTCACACTACCCTCGTACATACCACTCTTACATGCTTCTCTGACACTCCTGACTTCCTCATACAATACCACAACTCCTCTCTAGGCACCCTGTCATATGCTTTCTCTAAGTCCACAAAGACACAATGCAACTCCTTCTGACCTTCTCTGTACTTCTCCATCAACACTCTCAGAGCAAACATCGCATCTGTGGTGCTCTTTCCCGGAATGAAACCATACTGCTGATCACTAATCATCACCTCCCTTCTTAACCTAGCTTCCACTACTCTTTCCCATAACTTCATGCTGTGACTGATCAGTTTAATCCCTCTGTAGTTACTACAGCTCTGCACATCACCCTTATTCTTAAAAATCGGTAACAAAACACTTTTTCTCCATTCCTCAGGCATCCTCTCACTTTCCAAGATTTCATTAAACAATCTGGTTAGAAACTCCACTGCCATTTCACCTAAACACCTCCATGCTTCCACAGGTATGTCATCTGGGCCAACAGCCTTACCATTCTTCATCCTCTTCATAGCTATCCTTACTTCCTCCTTGCTAATCCACTGTACTTCATGATTCACTATCCCTACATCATCCAACTTTCTCTCCCTCTCATTCTCTTCATTCATCAACCCCTCAAAGTACTCTTTCCATTTGCTCAACACACTCTCCTTGCTTGTGAGTACGTCTCCCTCATTATCCTTTATCAGCCTTACCTGCTGCACATCTTTACTAGCTCGGTCCCTCTGTCTAGCCAATCGGTAGAGGTCCTTTTCTCCCTCCTTAGTGTCTAACCTTTCATACAACTCTTCATACGCCTTATCCTTGGCCTTCACCACCTCTCTCTTTGCCATGCACCTGATCCCCTTATACTCTTGTCTACTTTCTTTATCTCTCTGACAATCCCACTTCTTCTTCGCCAACCTCTTTCTCTGTATACTCTCCTGTACTTCTTCATTCCACTACCAGGTCTCCTTGTCGTCCTTCCTCTTTACAGATGTAATGCCTTCAAAATATTGGTTCAAAATATGTAAAGCATTTATTATGTTTTATGTTTATACATTCGACATTCTTATTGTGTTTTTTATTTATTTGTTTAGTGTATTACACGTAATGTATTCAGTTTCCTACTTTTTGACTGGTAGGAACAGGAGGTGTGTCCTTATGATGTTTGTAGTGATGCTTTTCAAATGTTATAAATTATGGTTAGTTTTAACATTGCTTTTATCTGATGAAGTTCTTATGAGAAGAATGAAAGCACTTTATCAAATAAACCTGGTTGTAACTGTTTTACTTGAAGACTGGACTCGTATTGTTGGTGCTTTGCATCAGTGTGAATTTGTACCAGTCCGTTGTTTCAGCAGCTTTTCAGTGTTTTGGAGAATAAGGACAATATCCAGGGAAAATAAACTAAAATACAAACTAATGCTAACATTAATCAATGAGTAGGCAAATGCAGAGAAAGGTTTGTAGAACTGCACCATATGTTTCAGATTTATAGGCAACAATCCTGCAAGGGTAAAAAAGAATCTTTTGAAAAACAACAAAATAATACAATATTGTGTGAGAAGCATTTACATAATGCAGTTTATTTTATGTGGGAAAGTAATTTTGAAATGATTTATTTATACAGTTCCCAATATATGTTGGTACAACATCCCATACTTTCAGACAAAGAATGGTGACGGTGTGAACAGTAGAGTTTGAGTTGGCCTGTCTGGAGAGTTTATTCTTTTCTCATCTTACAAGCATGCTCATGGGATTGATAAAACTGAGGCATCACTAAAACCATTTTTAGTAACAGTAGTCCAGAACATTGCTTAACAGGAAGTCAGTTGGCTCTTTTATAGATGGTAATGTGACATTCTGTTTAGGAAACAGAATGATAAATTTGTAGAGTATATTAGATCAAATCTGGGTATTATAAAACATTTTGGAGGATGCTTTGGCAACAAATGGTAGTGTATATTTCATGTCAGTTTGCATATGCCTTCCCTGTAACTGATCTAGCTTCTTAAGGCAGCATCCAATGTCAGGTGTATTGATTTCAAACTTAAATTGTTCTATTTGAGTAATGGTATAGAGTGAACAATCAAGCAAAATACCAAATATTAGAAGGAAGTGACTAAACTGTTGTCATCGCTTTGTGAAGAAAGCCAGCCATCTGTCAATCATACAGTTTAGATGAATAGATGTACCAAACAGCATAGCCTTAGCTATTTTCTCATTAAGCTTAAACTCCTTCTTTTTAAGCAAATTCAAAGATTGTGGGATCCCAGAATTTCAGCTTTAATTGTGAAATTGGAGACAGAAGATTTGAAAATAGCAGTCTCGTCTACATATGGAATAAGAGTTATAGAAGGATGGAAAGTTGGGAACTGAGTTAATAAAAGTAGTAAAAAGGACCTGCCCAAGGACAAAGTCTTGGTGAACACCAGAGTTTAACCTTGCAAGAGAGGATAAGGTAGAATTTTTCCGGACTTTTTCTGAAAGGTAAATCTTGAACCAAATAATGATGCCCAATCAAAAGCTTGAAAAGAATATAGCATCTACCAGATTATTGTGGTTTGCTAAGGAAAAAGTTTTGTAAGGTCTATAAATAATGCACCAATAAGAAGGCCATTGTCCATACCTGAAATAAAGCAGTCATTAAGGGACAGTAAAGCTGTCTTATCACTTCTACCAGAAGAGACTCCATAATGAAATATACAAAGGAGGTTGTGGTCTGCTGGAATAACAACTCATTTAATAGTCTGGCCAAAGAAGGTAAGAGATAAGTCAATCATCATCCTTCTAGAACTCTTATTCCATACAAAGATGACACTGCTATTTTCAAATATTCTTCCTCTAGTTTCACAATGTAGAATGGGGAAAGAGAGATTCTGAGACTGAGAAACAGAAATTATTGTTTTCTTCCAGACAGAGAAGAAGATAGTTTGACACAGAGATACAGATAAGATGCAGAGGTGTACAAATTACATCACTGCATATCTGAAGGAACCATGTTAAATCCCATCTCTGCCTGGTTTCTCACTATCAGGTGGGTTATTTAAAAGCTTTCTAAGATGGTTTACTGAAACACTCATAACGTGAAAGGGTTTAGGAAAAGAGATTCAGAAAGAATGAGATGAAGAAAGCTAAAAATGCATTTCTGAAATCTTCCGGCATAAGGGATAAATTGAAAAGAGAAGATTTTGAAGGCAAATGTCATTCTCCCATAGCTTTGTTAAATTTATTTCCAGAAATCCTTAGCTTTTGGAAAAAAATGTATGGCTTGCTTTCCCTGTATTAGAGTTATTTCCATATTCTCGTTGATTTTTTTTGTTTCATCTTGCAGAGTAATGTAGTAAAGATCTAGTTATAAGGGAAGATAACTTTTTTCTCAAGCCAGGTGTTGAAGGTTGTTGGTCATCCAAGGTTCCTAATCACCTTTCCTTTTGTGTAGTGGTAAGCCAGAATACTTTATATTGGAGATTTTGAATCAAGACTGAGGCATTATCTGCTTAGGTAAATTGGTAAATTTATGAGCAGTCAACTTGTAAAAGTTCAGAAATCATGCACTTTATTTTGGATGTGGTCCTTTTTATGGAGGCAGAGTCATTGAATACCTGACTCATCAACTTTACCTTCCTTCACTGAAAGTGTTGCAAACTGTGCGGGATGTTTGTATTAGTTGCAGAGATTGTATGTAAGGACCTAGATGTGAAGACATACAAGAGATTTTTTTTCCATGCTCAGAAGAAAATAACTGGCATATAGTCACTAGGGAATGAAACTAGAATACTAGCATTGCGTGTTTGTATTGTAGTTTTGGTAATAACTGGATATAAAAGTAAATGGTTGCCTGACATAAAGTTTGGCATTGTGGACTCACAAACAAGTTAAAACTATGGTTAATATGTGTACAGCTTTTTCTTGGTGCTTTTTATAACTAGAATATCTTATCAGGATAGATCAAGAAGATTTGCAGTGAAATGTCCAAGAAGATGGTCTCTCGTGTGTAGAAAATGTAGCTGTATCTTGTCTATTAGAATAATGAAATATGCAAGGAAGCTGTAGTGGGGGAAATAATCTATGGTGATAATTATTTTTGTGAAGTTCTGAACAATAAATTTCAACATTGTCCAATTAGTACTACATTCATACAGCTTACATGAAGAAAATATCAAGGGGATATGGGCAATTAAAGAGGAATTTTGACTTTAAATACCAGCAATATTTAGAACCAGGTTAGTTTGGGTTTCCAACATCTTATATTTCTTCTGTGCATTATTTACTGTTTGGGGACATTTCACTTGAAAATTAGACCTTTATTTCTAATCAGTTTATTTATTCCTAGTACTTTCTGTTTGTTTGGGTTATAGCATATTGTTGTGATATAACAGTTACTTCTATAACATAAAACTATAATGTCACAAAATACAGCTTTGGCTTGAAGGCAGGATCAAAATATGCAGGAAGGTGTTCTCTAAAGAAACAATAGAAACATAAAAGTAATAAAATAAATATGTACCATCTTATGTTTTGAATCTTATGGGGAAAATATTATACCAAGCTCCCTTCCCTTTTGTTCCATCTTACCCTTTAACATTTATCACACTTTATCAACATCAATCTTGACATCCTGTGTTAAGAAAGCCCATGATAATGAAAATATTTGTTGGACTGTGATAGCCAAAACACTTGAAAATGCCCACAGATTGCTGCCAGAGTACAAAAATAAAAGTGTCTGATAAGGAGACTATCTAGTGACCCCAAGGAAGTTCCAGATAGTCTTAAAAAACTTGTGAACCAATGTACCATGTCTCATCTTACCTTTTTTGGCATCAGGCATGCTTACCCATCTAACATCTTCCTAATGCATTGTGGAAGTAGTATTAAACAAACATTTTACCCTGTGATACCATCTGAGTAGACTAATGGCCATCCCAGTCCTCCACAAGGAACAAATCTCCCTCCCTTAGTTAAAGAAAAAATAATAAAATTTGTCTCTCTGGCATCAGCCAATGAGCAGATCACTCTTACTACCTGCATACTGAAAAAATACTGAAGCCATCTCTGATAAATCCATCAGGCATATATCTGACCATGTTCAAAATGGCTTTATCATGACTGAGATCCTAATGACGAGCAAACCACGCAATTATAGGATGATCAACATCACCAATCTTATCATGGGGTTTATATCACGTTTTCAAACTTTTAAAAGTTTGAACATCATATGGTTGACACCATATGATCGAACTTTTAAAAGTTCAAACATTTCACTGGAGATCTCCATACAGTGCAGAATGGGAAGATTTCTCTTTAATGCACTGTAGTGCGATCTCGGAATTGGTATATTTAAAGAGCGGGGGGGTTGAAAGCGCAGGCCCCCACGTGGGGGGTACAGGGGTGCTTGCTCCCTGCTTAAACCATTCAGGTAGGTTTTTCTTTGGTTTATTTTTTTTTATTACATTTTCAAACTTTTAAAAGTTCGATCATATGGTGTCGACCATATGACATTTGAACTTTTAAAAGTTCGACTATGTAATATAGACGCTTGTCATGCAAAGCCATAGAATGTATACTAGCAAATCTCATTTCTGCAGACATATGCAACTTAACTGATCTAGACCTCAATGAGTTTTGTTTTGAGAAGGACCGGCCCTGTCTCCTGAACCTAGTAAGATTATTTGAAAAGGTTACAGAGACTGTGCACAGCAATCAGTCAATGCACACTGCTTATCTTGACTAGGCCAGTGAGTATGATACTATCTCCCATGCCGATATTATTAATAAATTAGACAAAACTTAATGTAAACTCGTGTGTTACCTGCCAGATTGCAAACTGGCTGTCCAACAGATGTCAGGCTATAAAAGTTGCTGGTACCCCCTCTGAACATAACATTATAAGTACTGGGTTATCACAAAGATCTTACTGGGCCCTCTCTTGCAATGCAATTATTTTTTCAAACATCCAATCCAATATGTCAGAAGTGTGGCTGACTAAGTTTGCCGATGACTGCAACCTGGACATTATTATCTGCTCATCTACTGATACTAAACAGCTGCAGCAAGGCTGAAATATGCACATAGCTAGCATAAGCAAATGTTCTCACACTAAATGCAAAAAAGTGCAACATAGTAGCATTTAGCAAAAAAAGCTGTCCCCAACTCATGTTTTATAAATGGTACTCCTCCTTTCATAGCTTCATAGATTAGTGCTAGGCTAGCTATTCTTGTGAGCCATTTTAAGCCTAGCCAATTTCCCCTTTTGGGAATCAAACCCTGCACTTTGAGTCTATATGGTTGACACCTTAATCATTATGTCAACCCCCAACTCCTTCAGGCAGAGATAGTCATAAGAGACCTATGTGCATATGTGGACAACACTCTCATTTGATCATTATGTTTCCACTATAGTCATCATATCCTTCTGTCTGTCCCATTTAATTTCCAGGGGAATATCTTCAAGATCCAGAGAAATCATCCTACCAATACCCGTCATTGAATACAATGTTTCCTTTTCTATGTATAAATCCAAGACTATCACTTAACTGGAAAGGCCGAAAGATAGCTAAACAAGAAAATTAAAGGCCTGAAATCCTTCAACTATCCCATTGGATTAGCATAACTCTTCTTGCCCTCAGTAGCCACGTGACTGTTTTGAAGTGACTGGTATCTCACTTTGTCAGCCATGAAAGACCCAATCCTGTTTGCTCTTCTATTTCTTTGCAAAACTAGTGGCTCTACAAATACCTGCACTAGAGACATAGATCCATACAAAATAATAAACCTCCCTGGAGATATAAATTCTTAACTCAGAGTATTCCCAGTCCATGGAATAAGTTACCATTACAGGTCAAACAAAAAACTATTTTGCTTACCTTTAGGCCTGATCTTGATGATTGGATGGGTAGACATGAGTTCTCACCAGGGTTATCATGTACAACCCAGTTTGATTTGGAAAGTGAGCACTATTAAGTGTTTTAAAAGGGCCTGGTTAAAGGTGTATATGGCTAGGCATCTTATTGTCCTGGTGATTACTTGCCCAGCACTGTTCCTAAATGCCATGGCACTTGCCTATGGTACTTATCAGTTAAAATCACCTCCGTAAAACTGAGACTCTACAACAGCATTAAGCTCACTTGAACATGAAGACCTTGACAGCAAATATTAAATTGTAAATAAGTCAACACAAAATATTGCATCAACTTCCTGCTTTTACCATCTCCCCAGAATCATTATTGATCAGTGCTAGAAACTCCATGTTAAGTGTTCTAAAAACAATGCGCTTATCCTGTAACCTTTCATGTTGTGTCTCTTCAAATATGAATAATGGGAAAAATTGCAGCTCTAAAATTCTACTTTGATCTATGTCACCTTCCCATTTACAAATTCATAGATTCATAGATATTCCAAGGCAATTGAATCTCATGGTAATTCTAATATTAACTGTACCAACCCTAAGGCTGCAGCTCCTTTCTCCATGAGGGCCTTACTGGTTAATCCTGGATTATATTTGTAGAAATCCATCCAGTCACATAGTTTATTTTTAATGGATGATAGTGAGTCACACTGTTTGACATTCAGGGGAAGTTTATTCCAGAGGTATGGGAAGCACTGGGTTATAAACCTGTCTCCCCACAATGCTTTATTTATCTGTTGGTCATGATTTAGGTCCCTGGCTTTAGCATTTGTATAGATATTGGGCTTATGAAGAAACAGAAGATCTAAGATAATTGGTTCTCTAATGGTGCAGTAAG
This sequence comes from Protopterus annectens, assembly GCF_019279795.1. Classification (NCBI taxonomy): domain Eukaryota; kingdom Metazoa; phylum Chordata; order Ceratodontiformes; family Protopteridae; genus Protopterus; species Protopterus annectens. The sequence goes on from NC_056726.1 coordinate 968,345,940, forward strand.
TGTGACAGACATCTCCCCTTGCAAGTCTACAAAACACTGAATAATGGGATACAGCTTCCAGCTAGCTCAGAGACTTTAGGTCTGTTATTTTTTTGGTTAAAAGCCTTTGGGGGGGCTTTCTAATTGCTTAACATGTTTAGTGAGATAATTCCCAAAGGGGGCACTCTACTCAATAATCGGTGTGATCAATGCTGAGTATAAAGCAGTGATTACTTCTTTGCACCTTGACATCTGTTTTCACATGATTTTCGAAAGAGAGGGACCTGTCAACTCAAGTACCCAGGTCCCTAACTACATTTTTGTTTTGTAGAGGTGTGTTGTCTAGACAGAATGATGAGGGAAGGATAGTTATTCCAAAAGTGATGATACCACACTTTCTAGCATTTAGTTTGAACCCATTTTTAGTACACCAACAGTTTACTAGGGAGAGTTAATTTTGGAAGGTTTGGGTTGATAGGGTGACTTAAATAAAACTCCTACTGTGCAATCATATGCAGGCTTTATTTGCCAAATGTCTTGGTTTTCTGCTTGGAAATGTGAGACATAAATACCAAAAGGAGATATGTATTATTATTATTTAGACTTATTTATTCAGGTAGAATACTGATCCATGTGTCTTTCAATCTGAGGCCCAACCTGGGTGTAAAAATAAGAAAAAAATAATAAATAAATAAGGAAAACGTAATTTAAATACAATTATGAAAAAAGACAGTGGTTGGGATTCATAAACGGTTACAGCATCATGCTAAGTGAAGTTATACAAAGAGTAGGTACACGTAGAGCATGTTAGGTTTGGGTAGAACAGCTATACAATGAGGCCAACTGAAAAACAAGACACAGCTGTGATATATGCTGATGACTGTATAATGAACTGTGCTATATGCTAATAAAGTAAAAAACATGGCAGAGCAACTCAGAAATGTATAAATGATGCATGGACACTACATGCATGCATTAGCATTTAACACAGCCATATGTTTGCATTCAAGCAGATGAAAACTCAAAAATATTTTAGTGGTTACTGCAGCAATTGTAAACCTATATCTGCAAGAGGTTCTTACAGCAGCTGCTTAAGGTGTATGACATTGTCTCTGGAGGTGCAGAGTCATCCAATCATGCTTAACATTTCATGCCATCTAAGACATTGACCTGATAGATCTATATTTAGTAGGCAGGGACACCATACAACAAATAGTGGAAATGTGTTGGCATCGTCTGCTTCCCCGAGAGAGAGTCATGGAGTACCCATTCCAGTGAACATTAAGGTATGTGTGGCATCATGTATGTTATCAAAAGGGACCTTTTAGTGACACACTGGAGACATAGGCTCATAGGTTAGTACTAGGCTAACCTCCCTTGTGAGCCATTTTAAGCCTAGCCAATTATCCACTATGAGACTCAAACCCTGTACCTTGTGTTTCTAAGGCAAACACCTTAACCATTAGGCCACCCTCCCAACCCCTAGTTGTGGGGATATCCCAAGTAACTGCTTCAAGAATACTCCAACAGCTCCTTGATTCCATGCTTTGGTATGTCAGGTTGCATATGTGATTCCTATATACCCCAGAAGAGGGACAGCCTACACCAAGTGGGACTTCTATGCTATAGTCCACTTCCCTGAAGTGCTGGGGCTGTACCCACATTGAAATAAAGGCCCATTTGATAAACTTGAAAGGAGATACATAAACCATCAGGGGTATCACTCTGTCAGCTGCCAAGTGGTCTGTAATGCACACAAGGTAACATCAACAATGTTTGTGTGAGTGCAGGGGCCCTAGTAAGTTTCTAAGACTCACACATATGGCACACATGGGACCTTTATCAATAGTTTGTGAGGGATGACTTCCCATATGGGTATCTATTAAATGATGCTGGATATGCCCTAGAACCTTGGCTCATTACCCCACTGTGAAACCCATATTACCATACAGACTAGGTTACAACCCCGCCCTTTGGCAAAACAGAAGCATCACAGAGTTTGTGTTTTGGCTGCTGAAGTTACAATTCCACTGCCTGGATACACCTGGTAGAACCCTATGGTAGAATCCCACCATGTGTACAAAAATTATAACAGTGTATGCCATTCTATATAATATAATATTGAAGATGCAGATAGTACAGGGTGGTGGTGACTAGGACCTCATTTTTCCATCCCCACAGACAGTGGCAGCTTTGACAGGCAAGGAGTCAGAGGAGAAGCCAACAGCAGGGGAGGACAATGCTAGAGGGAGGTGGGCACAGCACGCAATTGCACTAGCTAAGAGGCAGCAGATTGCACATATTTTATACATCCATGTTTTAACAGCTAAGCAGATATAGATAATACAATTGATGCATAAAAAAACACCAAACTGTGCTTACCCTTGCATAGGCTGGCCACTCTGTACATCAGACATAGGCAGTCCAAGTCAGGGCGCTGTTATCATCATTTGCACAGGTGGAGAGGAAAGTATACTACAGAACTATTCAATACCTAAGCAAATGCAGACAAGTAACAATAAAACATGCAAAAACATCAGGCAATGCTTATTCACGCATAGGCTAGCCACATCATGCAGCTCAAGTCAGAATGTGCAAAGGCGGGACATAGTTTTCATCATTGTGACGGCCGTGCATTAGCCCAGCAATTAAAGAGCACCTCAATCCTCACCACTAACACCAGTGAGGGGCGTCCATATAGGGAAAGGATAATAAATACACACACAGTAATGTACAGTTTCTCTTAAGTGTACACAGAGATCGCAGTAACTCTGGGGCTGGTTTCTCCCTTTCTCTCCAGGTCCCCAATAAGACTCCCCAATGGCACAGCTATAGGGTCCAGATCTCAGCCTAGTGGGCAAGCTAAAACCTTCAGCACCCTCTCTGTCAAACCAGTGTGTCGTGTTCCTGCCCAAGTAGCTGACACACACACACTTTGAGATAAGAGTTATATGCAACTACACAGACACTCCTGGGTAAGGCTGGCACAGGTTCTCCAGCTGTGCCCCTTTTACCCAGACTATACGGTAGTACCACTTGCCACCACCCACTAATATTTATCAGCTACTAAAAGGCCATTATGGAAGGGTGTCCAATTATACTGTGCAACATTATTAGCCAAATGGTAAGTCTGACAGAACAGCAAGGCTATTGGAGTGGCTTTGTACAATATCACTAAATACATGCAATGTACTGCTAGAGCTTAACTTATCTCTACACAAAATGGCCACAGTTAAAAGGTTTAAAAATATTTAATAATAAATAATAAAACACAAGACAATACTTCTTACTACACAGTGCTAGTCAAGAGTTCAGAGATCACAAATACTTAAAATAATACAGTAGAAAAGTTCTGCCATCAATACAGAAAAAAAAATCTAAAAAATCTAATCTTCCTAGTTCCTAGCTATATCTAAGAGAAAACACAGTTCTAAAATAAACTTACATATAGAACACAGGCAGAGTGAGTTTGATGTTCTCAAGACAAAATGTTAAATACTCTCAGTCTTTCTTTCCTTAAACTGATAACACAGTACCATTGATTCATTTCAGATTACATCATTTCTTTCTGGTTCCCAGGCTAACAGAAACTCAGAGGTTAATAGCCCTTTTGATCTTGCAGCTGGTCAGGAAGCCAGAGCAATAAAAGAAATTCTATATGCAAATTCTAGCAATTAACTCTGGTCTCAAAACAATAGCAAGAATTCCTTCATCCAGACATCTTGGCTCCGAGTCCTGAGATCAAAGACAGTCAGGAAATGCTTGACTGTTGTTACATTTTTTTCGGTTCAACATCCAATACAGTCTTTTGACATTTAAGAGAACAAGCCTGTGGCTTAAGTTAATATTTACAAATGACAGAATTATCTACAAAATTCTATCTAGCTAGGCTTGCAGCCTTCATCTATCTTCACAATCATCTGCAGATGTGGAGGAGGGGGCACAGGACAGCATGTCTTCAACAGGTAAGTGTATAAGTGCTGAGGTCTAACAAAATGTGTACAGACCTCCTTAGGTAGCATCCATGACTCACACTTATGGCACACATTTGACATTTTTCAACAGTCTGTGAGGGTGACTTCTGACAGGGACATCTAACTTTTGACCAGTATATGTCCAATGTGATTAGAAAGTCCTTCTATTGTACAGCTCATAAATAAGAGGATTTATTCTAGATGCAGGGATGTCATTGTCTCCCTTTACTCAGCTCTCATTAGGCCCTCCATTGATATAATGCCTCTTTTGGCATATATCTGTCCAGGCATGTGCAATAACGGGAATGCCCACAGAGATAATTTCTAGAAAGTATACAAAGCCTAAACAATATGTTCTACTTGGACCACCTCAAAAGCCCTGTTACTATATCTGTTCTCTTAGAGATTGCTATGAGTTGACCAGTGTCTAGCATACAAGGCATCCTTTGAACCATTACTGATGGACATACTGCCAATCTGCAAGTCAAATTGTATCAGAAATATCTGATCCAGGGACCTTAACCTCTTCTTCAATATTAATAGAATTGTTTGTAGGGATAGATATATCTAGAACAGATTTGCCATCCATGGAATACAAAGCTCAGCCCTGACCACATTCAAGTGTAACTTAGATCACTGGATGGGAAACAGGAAATTTACAGCAGGATTCTCTCCTGTACTACTAATGAACAGAGGCAGCTCCTAGATGCTGTACCCCAATACGTGCCTCCCCTCTAAATATCTATGTTTTGATGTAGTAATTATCACAGAGTAATATATAATTATAGATCTTGGAGAGGGTTAGATGAATCTAAACTCCAACAGATTAGGCTAATTGTAAGCACCTAGTAGGATAATAGGCTAGGCTTAAAATAACCTGCAAGGATACTTAGCCAAATACTAACCTATGAAATGAGTGCACTTATGGCCAGTGTTTACAGATTTGTTGGTGGGGGGGGGGTTAATGGATTGAAGTTTATGGCTCATTGTGTGTGTGTGTGTGTGTGTGTGTGTGTGTGTGTGTGTGTGTGTGTGTGTGTGTATGTGTGTGTGTGTGTGTGTGTGTGTGTGTGTGTGTGTGTGTGTGTGTGTGTGTGTGTGTGTGTATGTGTGTGTAGGAGGTACTATAGGCTGTGGTTGTGTGGATGCATATCTGCAGGGACACCTGGCCTTAGCATGTATGCAAGCACTGTGCTATGGTCTATTGGAGAGGTCCAAGGCATGCATGACAGAGGGTTAAGCTTCCCTTACATGCTCCCAGCATTGAGAACAGGTTCTGTCAGGAGTTGCACTGGTGTCCCAAGACCCTGGCTAGATGTTGGTGTGCTGCCTGAACATGACTGATTGTGAGAATAAGACTTCACCAGTCCTCAGCCAAGTCAGCTAACATTTGAGGATGTAACAGATTACTGGTCTAGAGAATGACCCCTCACCCCTGAAAGATGATCTGGAGAGACATTGCAGTGTGTCATGCATCATGTGCAATGATTCACACAGATGGTTTATGCAGTCCTGTAAGTCAGCATGCACTGCTTAGATGACCCTCATAACCTCTGCTGAAGAAGTGGTGGAACTTGCCTGTGCCTTCTCAATGTCCCTGCACATACATTGGGTAGCAGCTACTGACATTCCAACCATAGGGGGTGGGCAGCAACCATACCTCCTAAGAGTATTGCTACTGACCTCCCTCTATGGACTATTCTGCACATGATGACTAGGGGCAGGTTCTGACATGTCTGTACCTGGGCTACCACACTTCCCTGATCTACAGAGTCCCCATCAACCTGTCCAGTCTCAGTTGGTAGTGTGTCATGGGTATGTGTAGACAGAGAGATTGTGTCCATAGTCTGAGGAGGGGCTGTGTGGGCCAACTTCCTGTGTCCTATATATGCTCTGCATCCCTGTACTGTGCTTCTCATCCACACTGTAATCATCAGAGGTTTAAGCTCCTCCAGCATCAGACAGGGGTTTTTCCACAGTCCTGATGTCAGACAATGCTTCACATGTGAATGCATCAATATAAAATATATCAAGTATAAGTATGCCAAAGTGCCAAGGTAACTGCTGCACCTTGATGCTAAATGTGCCTATACACAATAGGTGAGGTAGCGTTGTCGCCTCACAGTTAGACGTTGCCTGTTCGATTCTCAGTTAGAGCGTCTTCTGTGTGGTGACATGCGTGAATGGGCATTCGTTCGTTGAAGGTTGTGCGTTAGGCCCGGCAAGCCAGCATGTAAAAATCTACTGCCAATCATTAGCGGACCGGAGTTCTGCTGTGGCGACCCCTAACCGGGAAAAGCCGAAAGACACAAACAAACACAATAGGTGAGGTAGGTATTATAAATGGTATGTGACAAAGAGCTACAAATGGGGAATATAGTAAAAGTAATCTTTGTAAGTATAGTACATGATCCAGCATCTGTATCCCCCTGCTCCCATGTCAAAGTCTCCACTCTAAGGGTGACATTACGGCTCATGTCACTGGCTCTCCATCAGGTCTGGCCACCCATGGCACTGACATCATTCACAGCCTGTTGCCAGACATGATCATGGAAGGGCATGTCAGTAATTTGCAATATGATGAGCCATCTACCATGGAGATGGAGGATCTGTAGTACCATCTTATTCTCAGCATCAGTAAACTGAGGCTTTCATCTGGATGTGCCTTTAGACACCTGTGTTTTAGACACATCCCTGTTGGTACAGAAAACAGTGAAATTTATTTATTTATTTTTTTATCCTTTGTTGACCAGATTAGTCCTACTAAGTTAGTAGCCTCTTTTCAGGGGAGACATGAGGTGGTATTTATACTATTAAGGGAAATTTGGCCAGGGCATCAGGGAATTTCCCCTATTTGCAATTGGCACTTGCTTGTTGTACATGAGTACATGCGCACATCCTTTTCCTAGCACAGAGGTGGTTGGGATGATGATGCACCAGTTGGAACATCAACAGAAGGGAGCAGAGACAAATGCCAGCTTGAAAAAAGTAAGCAGTGCAGTAATAGAAGACTCAGAGGAAGCTTTTCAAACAAAGCTATTTGATCATATCAAGGAGACAGTTGAAGAGTGTATAGTTATAACCCTCCAATTACGAGGGTTGCAGGATGATATACTTCAAGAAATGATCAACAAAATGAGCTGAAGAATGAGGTTTGGTGAGAGGACATTATGCAAAAAAATAGAAGGAGATACAGAATCAATGCTGGAAGGAAGCAGCAGAAAGACAAAGCAAACATATGTAGAAACAGTACCAGCTACATGAGAAAAAAGAAAAGAAGTCAGTATGGAAAGAAAATCTGTGGCAAGAATACAAAGCAAAAGAGAACAGGAACTGAACAGATATGAGGTATGTGACAATGTAATTTTACCTTTGGGTGTAAAAGCACAGGAGGTAATAGCATTTATTTTGATTACCAAAGAGACATTTTGTGATATTTTCTTTAAGACTGTACAAGGTATGGACAGATTTTTGTGTGAATATGAAAAAGACAAACATTGCAATCTTTGGAATGAATATATAATAAAAGCATTTTTCAAGAGACTGAAAAAAAAGTTCACATACAGTTTTGAACTGAAGTGGAAACAAACACTTTAAAAGAAAATGTAAAAATATATTTAAGGAAATAACAGGTATTTCAAAAGTTGATGATAATGGGGGTTTATGGACTAGGGCATGGGGTTGTAATGTCATTCTGAAAATGGAAATGGAAAAAAATGTACATATTCCAAGTGTTACAAATGTTGATGGTTACAAGGGTGTTGTAACATACTGGGGACAACCAAGGGCATGTTATTTATGTGGAAAAGGAGGACATTAACAGTTGCAAGAAAAATAAATGGTATATATGTACTAAAACAGGACATGAAGCAAAAAATGTGAACTTGAATTTTATAAATGTAAAAGAAAGGACATTTATGGATGGATTTTAAAGAAAAGAGAATGAGACAAGTATTATAAATTAGAGTAAAGAGAAAGAACAAGAAATGACTGGAGATGAAATAGAAATAGACGAAAATTCAGAAAAATGAGATACTGAAAAAAATAATGAAGGAGAAGAATTAGAGATAGAATCAAAAGTTACTGCTGAAGAAGACATAAGTTGGAAAATGATAAGGGGAAAAAATTCCAGTGGTAGAAGACTTAAAGATAGAAAAAGAAAATTTAAAGCCATTAATATAAAGGAAAAGAAGAAAGAAAACTGATAAAGCTTTTCTTATAGGAAATTAGTATAGTACAGTATCTCCTAAACTAAGAAATAGGGAAAGGAATAATTTAAAAAATTATTTTATTGAATGTTAATAGTATGGAAATTATTACTAAAAGGATAGCAATTTTAGAATGGTGTAAAAATATGATGATATAATTATTCTGGAGGTTATAAGAATTCTGAGACATGAAGAAGGATTATAGACACAAAAAATATGTGATGGGGAAATAATATGGAACAGGGTATGACTAGTCTTCAGGAATAGTAACAGTTCTGTGTAGAAGAGGGTTCTGAAGAAGTCCTATGTGTTTGGACAAAAGCGCTTGACCATTTTCTTATTTTGTTTTCAGCTATTAAAGTGTTGGTTACAATTGTGAACACATTTTTTCTGGACCTTGATGGAAATTACCCATCTCGTTGGCTTTGGTTTGTTTCTCAGTTTTTTATTTGCCTTTGTATTACACACTGGTGTTCTAATGTTGATATTTCAATTGTGACTTAAGGGAAAATAAAAAGAAAAGAGGTAAAGACATAAAAAGATGATGGAAGTAATAAAATTAATTATATGGAATAAAAAGTGTGGACTTAATGGAGAAATTATTTTAAAATCTGAAATAGATTATTTTTTGGTATTAGAATGAATATGTTTAATAGAAGAAACTACTGCAACAAGTTTCTCAGAACATTTGGCAATATGTTTGGAAATATAATGAAGAGAAAAGGTATAAAAATAATAAATACAAAGGAATTGAATGAAAAAAGGAAGATATTAAGGAACTATGGAAGGATCATATTACTATGTTTTATGTTAATTGGTTGGAATAGTGGATTATTTTTAAAAGAAAATATAGTTATCTATTTTGGAAAAAGGAAGAAAGAAAACAGAAAAGCAGGAATATACTAAAATACATAGAGAAATGATGTACAATTTAGAAAATAATAGAGATTATTATGAGAAGGAAAATAAATTTATAAAAAATATGAAAAATAGAGAAGTATTGTATAAACAAAAGTAGAAGTCTTACCTTATTTAAGCAATAGTGTGAAGGAAGAGAGTAGAATAATAAGATAAATGAATGATAAAGAAGCTAATATAAAGAAAAGTCAGCAACAAATTATTGTAAGATATGTGGAAGAAATATTTAGTAAAAAAAGAGTCACAGTATAAAGAAATGAGAAGTAAAAAAAGTCTGAACAAATTAACAAAAATTTTGAAAAAGACCTCATATTGTATGAGTTAGAAAAAGTATTTAAACAGTAAAATATGGAATCAGCATTTGGCCCAGATAGTGTTGGGTTTGACATGTATAAAAATCTAGAAAGATGGCAGAAAAATATTTAATATGTGTATTCAATGAATGCTTAAATAAAGGATTAAAATATAAAAAATTATATAGTGAAGTATTACAATTTATATGAAAACGGGATAAAAAGAAGATATAAAAATGGAGACCAGTCTAACTAATATAGCCTATAAGATATTTATGAAAATAAGACAAAAGAGATTTGAAAAATAGATGCAATACATAATGGAGGAAAGTGTGTATGGCATAAAAGGAAAAGGATGCCAAGAATAATTAATTATAGTGAGAGAAATCATAGATGATGCAAATATAAAGAAAGAAGATGTAAAACTTACAGCAGGTGATATTAATAAAGCATTTGATTCAATACATCATGATATATTGTGGAAAATGGCAGATATGTGTACTGTTAATTATAAAATCACATAAGTGTGTAGAACAGCTTATAAAAATAATATTGATTTTATTTATTTATTTGACATTTGTTTACTGGGGTGGTCTGAATGGGTCTACATAATCCATTTTCAGCAGAGGCTCGGAGAGAAAAGCTCCACATACAGTACAATACAAATACAATATAATCCAATACAATAAAGATTACATTAGAAATACTATACAAAAAACAAGTTGAAAGAACAAACTGCTGCAAGATGTTGTAATATATTACTACACATCTAGACAATTCTATACAGTTAAAACATTACAGACGATAATAGTCACTGTCATCATACATGATGTAGATAATGTCAAAAAAAAAAGTACATAAGTAGTGCAGTGTGTAACATTGACTGTTGTAGTACATGCAAAATAGAATGTTCGTTTCAGTTAGGAAAACAGCAGCCAGAAAGTTAGTGATGCAGATATATAGCGAGAGAGAGTTAAGAAGAATAGAAGCAATAAAGCCTGAGCAGTAGCTTAAGGTTATGGTATAGAAGAAGAGAAGGAGTTAGAAGAGATTTAGGATCTTGCAGTCTGTGAGGGATTGAAATGTAACAGAAGAGGAAGACCTGAGCACTAGGAAGGCTTTATGCATGAGCAGAGCCATGTATTTTTGAGATTATTTTTTAAAGAGGCTTTGAAATGGGTTAGGCCAGGCATAGACCTGGTAGCTAGAGATAGTGAATTCCAATGTATAGAGACAGAGTATGAATACAGAGAGTGACCAGGTTTTCTTATGAGTTTTGAGATAGCTAAGATATTTTTGTCTTCTGATCATAGGGATTGATTTGGTGTGTAAGATGTGACTAAATTGGTTAGTGCAGGGCAGGCAGTAGGCTTGAAAATAAGGTTGTGCAAGGTGGATATCTGAATAAAGGCAAGACGGTTGGGTAGTTCAAGGCAGTTTAATTCTAGGAGTGGTTAACAGTGGTGTGTGTGATATTTAGAGTTTGTGGCAAACTTTGCAACTTTGTTGTAGAACTGTTCCAACTTGCTTAGGGTAGAATTTTGTAAGTCAGTTAAGATAGGGGCACCATACAGAAGAGAGTGAAGTAAAAATGTTTTTGCCAGGTTAGTTTTGGTTGCTGCAGCAAAGAAATGTTTGTTTCTATATAAGATTCCCAGTTTTTGATGAGTTTTCTTTATATTTTGCTGTATATGGGGGTCAAATGAAAGTTTATTGTCAATGATAACACCTAGAAGTTTGGTTTCCTGCACTGTTTCTATGACAGTGTTGTCAGATGTAAGGATGTTGAAATGATCGGTGACAAGGGAGGTGTTTTTCAAATTAAAGAGTACTAGTTTTGTCTTCTTTGGATTAAGAAAGAGTTGGGCATTTCTTAGCCAGAATTCTACTACTGTAAAGGACAAGCAAGCTGAAGAGCAGGAGTCACAATTTGTATAAACTCCACCGAGTTTATTGTACAAATGGTAAGCGCTTTCACAAATAAATTTGCTTCATCAGACCTAACTGATCAGATGAGGTCATTTCCTTTTATACTCAATTAAATTCAAACTAACCAATCATACGTTTACACATTTAAAAATATATAACACACAAATATATGCAAATGTGTGAGATAAATTAAAAAATATCCTCTAATTAACCTACAAAAATTTTAAAAGACATAATAAAAATACATAATAACACTAATAAGTCTGCATTATTTCCTAAGTCTCCTATTTCTCAGTTTTGCTGTAATAGCTATAGGGTCATTTAGTCCATTACCCAAATGGGCTCTCAGCCTAATAATCCATGTAAGTTCCTTTGTCTCGGTTCTATTAGATACATCTCCCAACCTCTGAGATGAGAGCAAAACTGAGAAATAGGAGACTTAGGAAATAATGCAGACTTAGTGGTGTTTATATGTTTTTATATTGTCTTTAATTAGCAAGAAAGATATTAGAGGGGGATATACATTTGCGTTACTATTTAATTTGCATATATTTGTGTGGTATATATTTTTAAATGTGTAAACAGAGATTATAAAGCTTGAATTTAATTGAGTATAAAAAAATTACCCCCCATCATTAAGTTTTAGGTCTGATGCAAAATTATTTTCTAAAAGCTGCATTAATTTGTAAAATAAACCTTTACTATTTTTATACAAATTGTATCTTGTTTGAATTTTCTTTTTGTTTTGCTTTGGTTTTTTTGAGTGTGTTTTGCTTTGTTGTTGTTCATTATGGACTGATCATCCATGTTGAGGGATCTGAGAGAGCAGTCCTAAGAGGGAGGCAGATTGTGGGTGGTTATTGGTGTAAGAAAATGGGGTCCCAGGTAAGAGGCAGTATGAAGGTTGTTTGTGAAAATATTGAAGGAGGGGGTCTAGGAGCGGGTTTGTGACTCCTTCCAGTAGGGGAGAAGGGGTGGGTGAGTTCACCATGGTATCTAGGTTATGTGTTGTGGTGTGAGGTAGCCTGGGAGTGGGTTTCTGTGTAAGTGTTATGAGAAAGATCTCAGTGTAGTAGTGTGGTGTAAGTACTGTGTAGATCTCCTGCCAGATCACACGGTCTGAGGAATACTGAACCTGTATAGTATCTTGTCTGTGGGTGTCTGTAAAAGATAGTAGAGTTTGGTTAAAAGATAGTTTTGCGAAGTCATGCGTGGCTGTGTCTATGTATGAATTTGTTTAAAAGTTTTATTGGATACCTGCTGATGGATATGTGGATGGAATTGGATGGATCAAAAGGTGGATACTTGGGTGATGATAGAGGGATGGATCAAACTGGATGGATGGATCACCTCAGTTGTGGATAGGATAGGGATAATGACCTACCGATGATTGGGAAAGGGTACGTTTAGATTAGATAAGAAAGTGCAGGGAGATTGTCATAGGGTTTTAGATGCTTAGAGCAGTCAGGGTTTTGTCAGCTGATGAGATGTAGGGGGATTGTTTTTGTATGAGTTAGTGTTGATGTTTATGTTAGTTTTGGGTGTGGATGGTGGGGGTTTGGGCTTGAATGGATGTTGATTTTGGACATGAAATGACAATTTGGGGGTTAGATGATAGATAGTAGGTGTTGAATAGATTTTAGGGCGGGTTTCCAGCATTTAATGTTATTTATAGGTCCAAGAAATTAAATTTTTAGGGTATTTTGTGATGGATTTATGAAGTGCTTGTTAAAGTTTTCATATATTTGTGATGGAGGTTCCATTGATAACATAGGTTAAGTCAAAAATTTTAACTTTGACCAAATTAGATAGCTGGATTGGTTGCAATACTTAAGTTGATTTTGTTTGTATTGTTGTTTGATTTGTTACATGGAAATGAACATGATCCTGGAAACTATCGCCCCATAAGCCTGACTAACTTGGTTTGCAAAGCTATGGAAAGAATCATCATGGACCTCATAAATAAAGATATTGGGGGCCTACAGACACTGGATCCTACCCAGTTCGGCTTTGTTAAGGGCAGATCCTGCCTCTTAAACCTGGTTGATTTCTTTGAAACAGTCACCAAGGCCATTGACGAGGGGAAGGTGGCCCACACAGCCTACCTGGACCTCGCAAAAGCCTTTGAATACAATACCCCACTCGGGCATTATAGATAAGCTCACCAGCTTAAATATAAATCCCTATGTCACTAGATGGGTTGCAAACTGGCTCAAGGACAGAACCCACATGGTTAGAATTGCTGGAGCCATGTCAGACTCCAAACCAGTTACAAGTGGCATCCCACAAGGCTCAGTCCTGGGACCTCTCTTGTTCGGTATATATTTCTCGGAGGTACAGGCCAATACGGAAGGACTGTGGCTGACCAAGTTCGCAGATGACTGCAAACTAGGCGCCATAATCGACTCTCCAGCCGACACAAGCATCCTACAAAGGGCCTCATAGAAACAGACAACTGGTGCCACAGCCATGGCCTCAAGCTAAATGCCAAAAGTGTATAGTCATCCCTTTGGCAAAAACAAAGTGCCACAAATTACCACATAGGTGGTAATCCATTAATATGGAAGAAGTAATTAGGGACCTGGGGACCCAAGTTGATAGCAATCTCTCATTTGAAAACCACGTGGCCAAAATGGTTAGAAAAACATTTTATATAGCCCACCTAATCATGAAGGGATTCACATCTAGATCAGGGAGGTCATTGTGCCTCTTTACTCATCCCTCATCAGGCCCATAATTGAGTACAATGCTCCTTTTGGGATGTACCTTACCAAACACCTGCAGCAACTGGAAAGACCCCAAAAGTACCTCACCAAGAGGATCAAAGGGCTCAAACAGATGCCATATGCTGCCCGGTTAAAGAAACTCCAGCTCTACTCAGTGGCATACTGCCTGCTCAGAGGCGATCTGTGCCTGATGTATAAAGCCATGTCCAACCCGGAATTAATGGACATGCTGCACCTCAGAAAATCCAAATCCCATCGAGCCACGTGCTCGAGAGACTTGAACCTCAGCACTGAAATAAATAGGACATGCTGGAGGGACAGATTCATAACCCAGAGGCTCCCTTCACTCTGGAATAAAATCCCAGTCCAGGTTAGGCAGAGTCCCTCACTGACTCTCTTCAAGAGGAATCTTGATGAGTGGATGGGAGATCGTAGGTTTACCCCGGGTATCACTTCTGTGTCACTGTTAGACAGAGGCACAGTATACTAACCTCAAAAAAGGGCATAGCAAAATTCATTTAAAATGGGTGGTGAAAGCCAAACACACTCTGGCTAGGCTTATAAATGCCCTAGGGCAAATAGCCTAGTATGAGCCTATGATTTTGTTCATTTTTTTTTCCAGGTTGACCAGGCTAGGTCCCTTTGCTTCATCAGGTGTTTACATTCCTTAGAGAGCCATGGTCCTGATTCTTTTCATACAAATGGGAGCTAGTACATTAAGTATGTGAAGGAAGGTGTTATTAAAATATAGTACAGCATCATTAAGGGGTAGTTGTTTAAGGGGTTTCCAGTCTATTTTCTGTAGGAGATTGTTGAATTTATGCTGACAAAAATTAATTGAGTTCCTAACTGATTTTATAGTGTGTACTCTTAGTTGTTGGAAGTTTGTTCTAAGGGAGTAAGCTGGAAGATGATCACTCATGGAGCTAGACAGTGTACCAGAAGAGGGGTAATTAGCAGGGTGGGATACTAGAATCCAGTCTAAGGTGATTGGCAGGTAAGATCTTTGCTGTATCTTGTTGCAACATTGATAAGCTGAGAAAAAACATACAGATTTATACTATTTGTGGGGGAGTTGAAAGCTATGGTTTGCCAATCTATATGTACGTCTCCTAAGATTATTATTTCAAAGTTGATTGTTTGGGATGTCCAGGATAAAATATTTTCCAACACTGGTATATTGCTACCTGGTGGGATATATATTGTTATTATGCAAATTATTTTTGATATATTGAGCTTCAAAAAGGAGATTTGTACCTCAGCATTGGAAAAGATGGGTATATTACTGGTATAGGGTGTGATGTTGAGTACAGAGGGATATAGAAGTGCTATCCCTCCCCCTTTTTTTAGATGTATCTCTTCTGGGTATTGCAAAGTTTGGAGGTATTATTTCTGAGTCTTTTATATTGGGATGTAGCCATGTTTCAGTAAGGGCTAGTATGTCAGGTTTATTTTGATCAGTCCAGGCATGCAGTGGGACTATTTTATTACATATACTTCTAAGGTTAAGTGTAAGTATGTTTAAATCTTTGGGGTTACTCTTGTGGTTAGGATTAGAGGGTGGGCCAGGGTTAGGATGTATGTCTCCACATTTGAGTAGATAAGTAATGAGGAATGCATACCATGGGAAGTGTTTTTTATTCCTAGATGAAGGTGTCAAGTGTGGTTTCATAGGCGGTGAGGAAACCAGTTTGTGGCTTGAATAGAATGGGAGGGTTTAGGGGAAAAGCTGGGAGGAGATACATGAGAAGCTGCGTTGTTTATTGGGGAGAGGGTTAGAGAAGGTTGTTGATGTGTACTGGTGTGTGGGGGTATGTGAAGATATAGCTGTAGTGAGGTTGAGAATTAAGAGTAAAGAGGCCAGGCAAGTTAAGAGGAGCATGTGAACTGTGATAGTAAGTTTAAAAATAGTAAAATTGGAATTTGTGTGTTTGAATGTAGTACAGGTGTAAATAAAGATTGTTATCATGTGATATGTGTGCAGCTGAAGGTAAGGTTGGAAATGTTTTGACTTCAGAGTGGGCTTTGATAATGTGGTTAGGTGTTTTACCTTGCAATTTGTGATAAGGATGGGTTGGAGAGATGTGATTGGTCAGTAGTAAAATTATGGTGCAATGCTAGTTTGTGTGTATAGTAGAAAATAAGGTGGTAAGCCTGGAGTTAATTTAATATACTTTGAGGTGGTGATTGTATTGTGATGGCAAAGTAGAGTAAGATGCAAAAAAGTATAGCAGAGGGCATGTGAATTCAAGTTGATGGATGTAAGGGAGAGCAGATAAGTTTGGCTAAATAAAAGAAAGTAAGGTGTGCATGAAATGTGGGTTTGGACAAGGTCGAGTTGTATATAATTGGATCATAGTAATGAGGGAGAGTGGTTTGCTTAGGATAAGAGTAGAGGTGCTGGGGGAGGGTGGGATATGGGGGAAGGACAGGGGAACAGAGTGAGCAGAGTGAACGGAGTGGGAAGAACCCCCCAGATGGTTTACCACCATAAACAATCAGTGAGGTAGGATGTTCATGGATACAAAGGACAAGTTGTCTGAACTCTAAATAA
The DNA here is from genome assembly GCF_019279795.1 of Protopterus annectens. Taxonomy (NCBI): domain Eukaryota; kingdom Metazoa; phylum Chordata; order Ceratodontiformes; family Protopteridae; genus Protopterus; species Protopterus annectens. Next base: position 968,362,521 of record NC_056726.1, read on the forward strand.
TTGTCTTGAGTCACAGCATCTAGTTTTATAGTTATGGGCTTTTCAATGTCTTTCCAGGGATATATTACACTGATAAGAGTGAAATATGCTGAAGTGTTAATGTAGCTTCATCTTCAGCAGTAAAAGGCCTATGAGTGTGGGTGAGTGATTGGGTGTGGGGATATCCTTCCAGCAGATTCAACACTACAAAACAATGCACACTAGACTTAACAAATTAAATTATTTGCAGATTGCCTTACATAGATTTAACTTTATTTGTTGCTTGAGAAGTTTTACTAACTGCAGGTGAAATTCAGCTGTGCAAGTTTTTTAGGTAGTGCGATATGATAAGTCTGACAACTGCTGCTGCTGCTGCGGCTGCTGCTGCAGAAGGTACATGTGCTTGTTTCACTGGGAGGAGAGAGAGAGAGAGAAAGTTAAGGATTTCTTGATGGTTGAAGTAGTTAGGTACAGTACTATTTGTCTATACTCATCCACCTTAAGTAATGTTTGGCAAACAAGAGTCTTAGTTAATCATAGTTAATAGGTAATATTAATAGTTATAGTTAATAATGATATAAGACAAGGGTGTCTATTGAGTAGTATTTTATTTGTTTTAGTCATGAATACAATAGTTAGAGAGGTAAATCAGAAAATGAAGAATGCAAGTTATAAAATTCAAAAGGAAGTTGAAACTCCAGTTATGATGTCATATGCAGATGATATTATTATAACAACTCGAAACAGACAGTGGATGAGACATGTTATTACCTATTTAGTTGAAAGTTTAAAGGAAAGAAGTATGATGCTTAATAAAGAAAAGAGTAAAGGAATGGGCGATACAATTAAAATATCAGGTGTACAATTTTCTATAAAAGAAATATCTGTTTTAGGGATACATTTTGATAAAGAAGAAAATATGAAGGGATGGTTTATAATAATAAAGGAAATAAAAGATATTTGTATACTATTGAAAATGTACTGATTAGCATGTAAAAAGTGTATTTGATTAATTCAGTGTTAATAGGAAAGATAACATATTTACCACTGTTTTCATGATTCCTAGACATATGAAAAAACTTTTACTAGAAATGTTTTTTTCTCTTTTATATGGGGATCAAGATTAAATCCTGTTAAAAAGGGTTTATTATATATGAATAAAGAAGAAGGAGGTTTAGCTATGATAAATCCAATAGTTTATGCTGCTTCATTAAATTTGTATAAGGTATTGAACTGGTTAAATAAAAAAAATGAAAAATTAGCGATAAATTTATTGAAGTATAAGTATAAAGGATTCTTGGAAAATATAAGAAATAATAAAATAATGTTTTAATGAAGGAATAGGAAATTATCAACAAAAGATTAGAATGTGTAAAATAAAGACTGATGTGGAAGAAGATAGAAATATGTGGCAAATAAATATTATTGTATTAATCCATGGGGAAAATGTTCCAGAAGTAAAGATTAAAGCAATTAAATAAAGAAACAAGTGATGTAGGTGTGACGTTCTATGCCAAGATTTTTGTGGAGTTTGGAAATAATGAAATTACCCATCAAGGCAAATATGCCTTTGTGATGGCCTGTCTACCCCAGGCCAGTAATCAAGGAGCCTCAATCCTCACCACTGACACCAGTGAGAGATGGCCACCAAGAACAGGAATGAATTTACATGCTATTTTCAGATGCGTCAAGCACAATTTCTCCAAAGAGTACACAAGGAACACACTCCAGACCTAGGACTGGACTTTCTGTCTCTTCATATCCCAAACAAAACTCACTTTGGAGCAGTGTGTACCAGTTCAAGCAGCTGACACACCCACACCTGGGTATTTCATTTTCATACACACTCACTCCTGGAAAAGGCTGGCACAGATGTACCTGCTGGAGCCCTCCCAAATGTTAAGGTAACCATGCTGCCACCATTCAACTACTCTAAGGGTCTTACAAGGGTATCCAATTTTACTGAGTAAAATCATAGGTTCATAGGTTCATAGGTTGGTACTGGGCTATATGCCCAAAGGCATATATTAGCCCAGCCACGTTGTGTGGTATTCACCGCCCCTTTAGTAGTTCCCTAAACCCTTGTACTAGCAGCTAGTACCCTTGGCCCCTATCTAGTAGTGTTGTTGGTGTGATCCCTGGTGTGAACTTTCTGTTACCCATCCACTCATCAAGGTTCCTCTTGAAGAGCGATAGTGAGGGGCTCTGTCTTATGTAGATCGGGACCCTGTTCCATAGTAAGGGAAGTCTCTGTGAAGGGAATGTATCCCACCAGCATGTTCTATTCATTGTTGTGTTGAGGTTTACATCCCTAGAGCGTGTAGCTCGAGTAGATTTGGTTTTGCTAAGATGGAGCATGTTCAACAATTCTGGGTTGGACATGGCTCTGTACGTTAGACAGAGATCGCCTCTGAGAAAGCGGTATGCAACAGAGAACAGTCTTAGCTTTTTAAATTCTGCTGCATAGGGCAACTGTTTGAGGCCAGTAATCCTCTTGGTTAGGTACCTCTGTGGTCTCTCCAGCTGCTAGAGATGTCTAACCAGGTACATTCCAATTGGTGCATTGTACTCAATAATGGGTTTGATGAGGGAAGAGTAGAGGGGCACCATTACATCCTTATATCTTGATGCAAACCCTTTCGTGATCAGATGGGTCACATAGAAGGATTTTTTAACCACTTTGGTAACATGGTTATCAAAGGAAAGCTGACTATCTACTTGGGTCCCTAGATCCCTTATTTCTTCTTCAGATTTCAGGGGATTACCTCCTATGTTGTAGTTTGCGGGTAGTCTGTTTTTTCCAAAGGGGATTACTACTCGTTTTTTTGCATTTAGCTTTGACACCATGTATCAGTCTCATTTAGGCCCTTCTGGAGGATCTCCATGTCGGCTGGAGACTCTATTATAGCACCCAGTTTGCAGTCATCCGCAAACTTAATCAGCCACAGCCCTCCCGTGCTTGCCTGTACTTCTGAGAAGTATATGCCAAACAGGAGGGGCCCCAGGACAGAGCCCTGAGGCACACCACTCATTACTGGTCTGGATTTGGACATAGATCCTGCTACTCTTACTTTATGGGATCTGTCTGAGAGCCAGTTTGCGATCCATCTTGTGCCGTAAGGGTTTATGCCCAGGCTGGTGAGCTTATCAATAATATCTGAATGGGGAATGGTGTCAAATGCTTTAGTAAGGTCAAGGAAAGCTGTGTGTACCTCCTTTCCCTTATCTATAGCCTCAGTAACTGTCTCAAAAAAATCCACCAGGTTCAGGAGGCATGATCTGCCCTTGACGAAGCCGAACTGTGTGGTGTCCAGCGACTGGAGGTTCCCAATCTCTCCATTTATGAGTTCCATAATGATTCGGTCCATAGCCTTACAGTTCAGACTCGTCAGGCTTATTGGTCGGTACTTCCCAGGGTCAGTTGTGGCCCTACCCTTGTGTAGCGGGACCAATACTAATATGAATGGTAGAGTGCAACCAAAGCAGCAAGGCTTTTCAGAGTGGCCAAGGCATCACTAAAATAAGCACGAGTACTCTCAAGATGCTAAAAGTTTTCTCTAAAAGACCAGCCACAATGAAAGGTATAAAATATTTAATAATAAATAATAAAATATTAAAAATGAGAATACTAAATATCTAAGTACAATAAACACCAGAGTTTCAATCACAGGAGAAATAAAAATAACAGAGTTAGACAGATTCAAACAGATGTAAAAAACAATGCTTAACTAATCTCACTGTATTTCATGACTGTATAAAGAGTAACTGTTCCCTAGCTAAATTAATACAGCAAGGCAAGATTAGCTGCTGAGAGCTTACGTCCACAAGGCAAGGTGATAAGCTTCTTCAACCTGAACTGAAATAACTAAATGTTATCTTTTATATCAGGTTCAAAAGGAAAAAAAAACTTCTGTGTGAGTTCCATCCTCTCAGTGCTGGTTATAGAATGACATCACATTTGATCACTTGACTCTGGTACAGTACACACTCAGAGCCTTGCTAAAATCTGTTGCAGTATTTGAAAGCTATAGAACAGTTTCAAAAACTTCTATTCTTCCCTTCCAGAATTCTTTGTTTAAACATATACATTTAATCAGTTATAATAACATTGTTGATACATTTTTAACACAAGCATCTGTACAAGTCAGTGTGATAGTCAAATGACACAAAATGATTTATAAAACTCTAGCTAGCTATGCTAGCATATGTTATACATGCACTGTCCTATTCTCCCAGACACAGATGGAAATACCTCACATCATCACAGCCTTATAAAAAGAAAAGTGAAAGAATATGCTTGTATTGTGGAGAAGAAGAAACAACAGAACATGTTTTCCTAAAATGTGACAGAATTAAAAAGATGTGGAATAAATTATGTATAGTAAACTTTTTGAAAATATAAAAAATTATGAACTTGAATTATGGGTTGTGCAGTGGTGCAGCGGTTAGTGTTGTCACCTCACAGCAAGAGGTCTATGGTCTGATTCTCAGCTGGGGTGCCTTCTGTGCAGAGTCTGCATGTCCTCATTGCATTAGTGTGGGTTTCCTCCAGGTGCTCTGGTTTCCTCTTACATGCCAAAGACATACCTCTGGAGAATTTCTCTCTGGGCCTCTGCTGGAAATGAGCTCTATCCCAGTCAGACTTTCCTGGTAAACAAATGTTAAATAAATAAACAAGTGAATAATATAAATATGGGCATGATTGAATATAGATACTATGAAAACACAAACAAAAAATAGATTTAGATAAGAAAGTATTTATGTAGTTTGTGTATTATGGAATGAAAGAAGTAATGAAATAATTTTGGAAATTGGATTTTGTCACTAATATTAAAGAAAATTATATTATGGCTATCATTATGGTTATCAAAACAGGAGTGGGGGTTAAATAAAGGATAGAAATAACATGTTTTATTTTATTTATTTTTTATTTATTTTACATTTGTTTATCGGGATGGGCCAACTGGGACAGTAAAAAAAGGATCCCAACAGTCAACCAGGAACACACCAACTTTATTGACCACAAGAAGTTCCTGAGACTATTTAATCCCTCTTCATGAGGAATAACTGTGAATAAATTCACCACATCAATAGTAAGGAAAGAGTATCGAGTAGAGCTGTTAATATGTCTCAAACATTCCAGACACTGCCATGCATCTTTAAGGATATGTTCAATGCCATTGACCACACATTGGGACCCTAGATCCACAAACGCCACCAGGGGTTCAGTCTTTGAGCCCCTGGCTGCCACTATAGGTCTAAAAGTGGGTTGTTGACATTTTAGACACTCTAAACACCAGTGTAAGCTCTGTTAATTTCATTTTAGACACTCTGTGAAATTGTTGTGAACAATGGTTTTAGTATTTACAATTGCAGTAATTTGAACATTAATGAGGCACACTTTAATTTACTCAGTAAGGGGACAACTTTTGTTCCAGTGTTTAACCCTGATGTAGCAGATGTTCTTACCAGTTTGAAACTCTACACCCGACTATTAAACCTTAGGATGTTTTTTCTGAACACAACAATACTACCAATAATTGTACCGGTGTTTTAAAAAGAAAAAGTATGTTTATTCCCCCCAATCACATGGAGATCCTCATGTTTGAAAGGATGTGTGAAAGAGAATTCAGAAAAATAATTCAGAACAAAAACACCAATCTTTTCACACGACATGACAACCTCAGTCATGAGGAAAGATTAACTTTATTTAACTTAGCCAAAAACAAGGGTATTAGGATTATGAAGCCAGAAAAGGGTGGGGGGTGGGGGCAGTCATTATGGGTCATATAGATTATGTATCTAGGATGCATGAAATTTTGAATGACACCAGCACATATGACAATGTCTAAAAATGAAATTAACAGAGCTTACACTGGTGTTGATGTGTACTTAATGGATGCTTTATACCAAGGTGTTTTAGATGAGAATGAAATCAAATTTTTGACTTTCCCCCACCCAACCACACCAGTCATTTTTGGGATTCCCAAAATCCACAAAAATGTCAACAACCCCTGGTTGCCACTATAGGTCTAAAAGACTCAACCCCTGGCGGCATTTGTGGATGTAGGGTCCCAATGTGTGGTCAATGGTGTTGAACATATCCTTAAAGATGCATGGCATTGTTTGGAATGTTTGAGACATATTAACAGCTCTACTCGATACTCTTTCCTTACAATTGATATGGTGAATTTATTCACAGTTATTCCTCATGAAGATGGATTAAATAGTCTCAGGAACTTCTTGTGGTCAATAAAGTTGGTGTGTTCCTGGTCGACTGTTGGGATTATTTTTTTACCTTCCTAGTTATTTTACCTGTTGGGAATTGGTCTTTGTTGTGTTTCGTTCAGTATCCAACTGGGACAGTGCCCATTTTCAGCGGAGGCCCAGGGAAAAAAGCTCCAGCCTAAGCTTACATACAAAGTCATCACATCAAGTAATAGAAATTATAGACAAAACAAATTAGTATTAACACATTTACAGGATAAAAATGTAAAAACAAAAATATACACATAGTATCAAATAGAACAAGACTTTAAACACTTGAATATAGACAAATATATGGTTGAATTTATATATGTGGAGGAACATAACATTTGTTAGGAAATTAAATAGGGAGAATCATTTAGGCAAAATAATGCATAGTTAGTAATACTTCCGTGGTGAGAGTTGCAGCTAGGAATGTTACTACTTATAGACAAGTAGTGTTGTTAGAAGGGATATGTTAACAGAGTTAGTATGTACAGCCAAGTTATATAAGTAGTGCTAAATTAATAATTAACCCAGAGTGTTACATGTGCAAAGCCAGGATTCAAATAAGTGTGTTTTGAGAGATGTTTTGAAATTATTAAGATTACTTATGGATCTAATACTATGTGGAAGGATATTCCAATTTTTGGCAACAAAGTTAGAGTGGAGAGAGTTGCCTGCTGTATTGGATACTTTGGTTACTTACATTAAGTCTTTGTTAGATGATCAAAGACTACGAATGTTAAAATAGGATTGTAGAAGATTTTTTAGGGAAGGTACGTTGTCAGGATTGTGCATTATTTTGGGAGCCATTATTAATTGGTTATAGTTCATAACATGAGGTAGTTCCAACCAAGAAAGATTTTTGAGGCATTGACAATGATGGGTTGAATGTGTGGAATCTGTTGCAAATTTGGCAATCTTATTGTAATATGATTCTAATTTACTTAGTTCTGACCTTTTGGGTTTGATAAGTATGGGGGATGCATATAAGATTGAGAAGAGAAGGTGGGTTCTATCTATGGCTATTCTTGCAGCGTCTGTTAAGAATGTTTTGCTTCTATAAGTTTCTTGTGAACCTTTTTGATTGTGTTAGAAATGTGTATGTCAAATTTTAGTTTGTTATCAATCACGGTGTCTAATAGTTTTGTTTAGGAATCTGGGAAATCCTAGTATTATTACTGGCAGTGATGTAAAAGTTAGCTGGGAGGTTAGTAGGTTTACATGGATGAATGATCATATGTTTAGTTTTATTAGGGTTTTGATGTTTAAAATATGAAAATGAAAATGATTTAAAATGATTGTATGAATTTGCAAATATATATATATATATATATATATATATATATATATATATATATATATATATATATATATATATATATATATATATATACATATATGTAAAAAAAAAGGACCCCTACTCTTTTCGATAGGTGACATGGGATCTTTTACATCCTCCTGAGCTACCATCAATTCAAAGAGATGGGGCCTCAGTTTAATGTCTCATTCAAAGGATGACACACCCAGGAGTGCATCATTCCCCTTATGCTGCACTGCAGTGTCAGCAACTGATCTACCTGGTGTGGGAAAAGAACCCACGGCACTCTGCTCCAAAGCAAGTGTGCTACTTTTTGTGCCACTGACCCTTCTGGCCATGGTCTTACATGGTAGTACAGATAATAACATTTTGAAAAAGATGGTAATAGACCACATGGCATGGTTTATTAGGGCCTGAGAGCAAGATAGGTGTATCTAGAAAAAAACAATACAACAGTCTTAGTCATATTCATTTCTCCTGACCTCTTCACATCCAACCAAAAGAATAGCAGGTGCATGAGTGCAAGTTCTCAGTGCACAACCTTCAGCATAGCTACAATACGTACATACACACACACACACACACACACACACACACACACACACACACACACACACACACACACACACACACACACACACACACACACACACACACACACACACACACACACACACACACACACACACACACACACACACACACACACACACACACACACACAGCAAAACATTGTAGGAACTGTATAGTAGATACATGATTGAAGGTAACCAACATCACGCCAACACATAGAAACATATATTCATAACACCCATCTTTACTATGCAGGCATGCCATTATGGCTAGTACACATGTGTGGGAATGTACCTCTCAAGGCAGCTTTTGCTTGTGCAGCTACAATGACAGAAAAACTGAAAACATTTCTTGTAGTCTCACAGTACACAATCCACATAAATTCAAACATTGTACAATGACGTAGGTGTAACAAATAAATATCTTAAACTTTGCAGGCTTCTGGAGAAGCAACAATTTTCTCAACAGTGTCTCATACAAAACAGAGAAATTCTTCCATATGCACTGGTGAACCCTACTCTATGTTGCACTTATATTTTTAGGTAATCCTACTTGTAGATGTTAGTAAAGTGTCAGTAGAGTGGTCAACATATTGGCCATTTTTTCAGCAATTATGTTAGGTGGGTGTTCTACAGTCTATAGATGGAAGGTTGACATCAATGGTCATGCTATCCCTAGCCGTATAAAGCTGGAATCACTGCTGTGCATATATGTGTAGTAGGAAACATAGGTCCATAGTTATATACTAAGCTACTGACCACCAATGCCTTTATAAGCCTGGCTGTTCAATCCAGCTCAGTTGTATCCCTATGTATCATTGCCATTTATTAGGAGGGGGTGTGTTAGTTAAGAAGTTGCTAGAGGTTATTTGAGGGGTATGTTAGTTTTGACATTATTGTCTGCCTCTGTCTATCAGAGACATGGGTGTCAGTCTTAGGGTGAATTTCTGATTTCTCATCCACTGGTCAAGGTTATTCTTAAATAGAGTTAGGGGTGGACTCTGCTTATGGGGATCCTTTGAGATACATATCTGTTTCACCAACATGTCTTGTTTATGTCACAAGCAAACTTTAAATCCTTGAATCTAGTGGCTCTGATGCTGTTTATTTTGTCCATGTGCAAAAGGTCCATCAGAGCTGGATCCAAGAATGCCTTGTACGACAGGTATAGACTGCCTCTTAGTAACCTGTAGGAGACACAGTGTAGAGATAGGGCTTTAAGGTGATTCATAGTGGACAATTTGTTTACACCCTGGATTCTCCTGGTAAGGGACCTTTGTGGGAATTCTAACTGTTGTATATGTTTGGTCAGGCATTATATTCAATGATGGATCTGATAAGGACTGAATTAAGTGGCACTATGACTTTCTCTGACCTGGATGTCATACCACTGCTTATAAGTTGGGCAACATAGGATGATTTTCTTACTACATTGGCCACATGTTGGTCGAAGGCCAGATTATTGTGAACATATGTTCCCAGATCCTTGACTACTGGGTGAACTCTTTGGGATGTCTTATTGATGGAGGAATTAGCCTGTCTAGATATTTTCCCAAAAGGTACTATAATGTATTTCATGGCACTGAGTTTTAATCTGTGACTTTGGCACCAGCCATTTTTCTGTGTTAGAACCTCTTGTAAGATGTTTGTGTCATTGATAATCTATGATATCTCCCAATTTGCAGTCATCCACAAACATGGTCAGCCAAAGTCCGTTGATCTTAGGCTTTACCTCTGAGAAGTAGATACCAAACAGGACCAGTCCTAGCATGGAGCCCTGAGGTATCCCACTGGCGATCAGTCTCTGAGTGGAGGTGGTATCACCAACCCGGACTTTCTGGGTCCTGTCTTTGAGCCAGCTGGCAATCCAGAGAGTTATGTAGGGGTTTATGCCCAGTTCTGTGAGTTTGTATTCTGTCTTCTACATGCTGTTGAGGGGAGATCTATGCCTGGGATACAAGACATTGTCAGTCCCCCACTCTGATGGACCTCCTGCATATCCACAAAACAAACAGCACCATAGTTACCCATTCTAAAGACTTAAACCCTGCCTGTGATATAAATAGGACCTGCTGGAGAGACAGGTATGCATCCCAGAAGATACCACTTTTCTGGAACAGGTTCCCCATTCATATGAAGCAGAGATCCTCCCTAACCCAATCCACAAGTAATTTGGACAATTGGATGGGGAACAGGAAATTCATTCCTGGTTTGGCACCTATGTCTGTAATGGACACAGGTGGTCTGTAAATGGTTCATCTCCCAGGACCAAGCTTGTAAATGTTTCACCTCCCAAGCCCCTGCTTACACTTATCAAGGGTAAAAGAACTTGGCAGAGATTTGTGATGCATGGCAATGCTTATAAAGGCCCTTGAGGTCATTAGCCTAGTAAACAACTATGAGCCTATGAACCTGTACCTGAGTGTGGTATTGTATTGAATGCCTTAACCAGGTTCATGTAGGTGGTATACACCATTTTTCCTCATCCATTGCTTTGGTGACCTTCTCATAGAGTAGTCATGATCTTCCCTTGACAAAGCAAAAACTGGGCTAGTTATAGTGTCTATAGGTTGCCTATCTATTTGTTGATCATTTCCATGATAATTTATTCTATGGCTTCAAATATCAGACTAGTCAGACTAATATGTCTGCATTTTCCAGGGTCAGTTGATGTTCTACCCTTGTGAAGTGGGATAAACATTGCAGTCCTACATTCTCAGGGTACAAAGACTGTTTTAAGGCTACAGTTGGAAAGTGACTTAAGTGGTCCTGAGAGGTCATGTTTCCAGCTATTTAGGAGGCATCCTGGATATTGTTAGGTCCCATTGAGGCTATGTTTTTGGCTTTAGTGAACTTCACCAAGATCTGACCTGCTCCCGGTTAATAGTTGGGGGTTCTTGCTAGTAAACATTTCATGGTGGGAGGCAGGGAGAGTGGGGGTGATGTTTGTGCTGAATTTGTTTGCCAGCAAATTTGCTATGTCACTCTGCACACTTTTGTGTGCTGCCTTTGAAGATTTGGACATAGCTGGAGAAGACCTTGTGTTTGTCTTTAGCCTGTGAGGCTATCTTGACCTCATGATTGTCCTTGTTGGACTTGATTAGTCCTCTTAGCTTCCTGTTTAATTTAATTAGAGAGCTCCTCTCATTATGGGAATTGCTCTTCCTGATTTTAGCCATGACTTTTTTCCTTTTGTTATATATCCTGTTAAGGTTAGGATTCCACCAGTGTGGTTTGATTTTAGAGTTTGTATTGCGCTTACTTCTAGTATGTACAGAAACCTTTTACATCGTTATACAGGGTCTCTGTGTAGAATTCTGCATAGGTTGTTGTGAACTTGGAGTTGGGACGAGCATTGCATTTAATAAACTATTGCTTAATAGGGTGCAATTTGCCTTGGAATAGGTCCTAACTGTTATAGGGTTTGCCGAGGTTAATGAATTGATTTTATTTTGAAAGAGACAGCTGCTTTCTCATATTGGTGAGTTCCAGGTCTAGGATGTTTGAGCCTCCAGTGTGTGCACTGTCTGGCCAAGGGTATCTGTGGTAGTAAAGTCCAAGAATCATTGTACCAGTGAGCAAGGGAGCCCGCAGGATTTTTTGCAGGGGGGTGCAAACCCAAGCCCTGCCCATGCAGCCCCACCCCCTCTGCTGCCTCGCCCACTAAGCCCCACCCCCACCCCCTGCCCACGCAGCCATTCCAGTGTCCCATTACATGGCTATTTCTCCCCATTTGTCATAGACACTGTTCAAATCTCTCAGTGTGCATACTGTTTTATGCTTTACTTCTACAATGATTACAGATATCTGGATTTCATTTACAACTTTTATTTCAAATTTTATAGCACAAACACTGATAGACATTTACTAAACCTAAACAAAGCAATAGTCTTACAATGAAAACAAACAGCATTAAAACTTCTCTACCTTTGAAACCCACATTCAGAAACAGCATCGAAACCCACATTCAACGAACATGCATCTGGCCAGTGGCAGGGTAAGTTTACCTTTGGTCTGTTTCCAAATCATAGGCTCCTTGCACACATTTTTAGAACCATGCAAAAGTTATTTGATTCACCTTCCTGACTGTATTAATTATACTACATAATAATTGAATTATATCCCTTGTATAATACAGCACCACTTGTTAGAGTGTTTTAAGTTTATAGTTCTGAGCATTTTCCTTTAAGCAATGAAACAAATCATATGAACCAATAATGACAACCTGCCCAATTCAGAACATTTCAACCATAAAGGGCCACTCAAACGTCTGTCATACAATCCACCAATATCAATCAATATGCAGAATCTCTGCAGAAGTAAAAGTCATCTGAATAATTCCACATTAAAGAGATCTGAAACCAATGAAGAGGTTGTTGCTAGAAAAAGCTTTATATTTCAGTGTTTCATTTACAAATTCACTGCCTGTTGCCCTTGAAGAATAAATTGCCTGTGCTACATTAAAATAAATGGTAAGTTGGTATATTGCAATAGGGAATAGGTGGCAGGCTGAAAACAGGTTCATAGTTATTAGGTGTCTCATCCAAAGGAGGACATACTAAGAACAGCAGTACCATACCCCCTTAAAATACAAATGTACATGCTGTATGAATAGAACCTACAGCCCTTTGCATCAAGATGCTACCTACTGTCCTAACACTGCTTTAAAATTCTATACCACAATAATGATACCATTTGCTAAACAAAACAGTTGCACATTTTAAGCAGACTTAGCATGAGCAGCATTAACCTTTGCTTCCCTTGAAGCTCATAATTCCTTGAAAATGCACTTGAAAATAAATTCCACCTGTTAGATCTAACTAGGGCATTTCTCTCTCTCTCTCTGAATCTGTCACACACACCTCAACTTCTTAGTGCAAGAAATACATAAATAGATTTTTTCAAAGTTACAACTTTAAACTGTGTGTGACCATGGTGTGTGTTAGTTTTTGACAGAAAGGTATAAAGGAACTCATGTCTATGTATATAGTTGAATCTCTCTGTACTGAAGTACTCCCTACCATGATGCTGCTTTAATAAATAGTGTGTTTGCATTCAGAAACTGTTACAGCTTTTATACTGAATTTTATAGCTACATGAATTAGAAAATAACCAATTTCCTTTTCAGAGCCTAAGCTAAAAAGTCCACTCCTTACAAGCACTGCTTCCCCTGGAAAACATCTATATATGCATCATCACAGAGACCTAGTTCAAGACCGATGACAACACTCCTTTAATGCAGGATTTCAATACCTGCCACAAGTTCAGGCCTACCACCTTAGATGAAAGGGGGATGGTGTCTACATATTCTTAAAGAACAATTCATCTCCAGACTTGCTAGGTGAGATAATGACGTGGAATTCCTCTACATCCAACTTAGGATTAACAAAACTCCTTACTGTGTCATACCTAATTCTCTATGTACCCCATCAGTCCATATCTCCTACCTAACTAATATAGTGTCCCTATGCATTAAGCCAACAACATTATTCTAGGAGACTTCAATCACGTTTTCTTCCAAAATTGCCATTTTGAGGAGGGATTATTAGGGGAGATCAACATTTTGAGCCAAAATTGGGGACAATGAAGAGGTTTGGATATTCCTAATTCTACAAAGCGATTTGCACATACCTCTCATCCTCTTAATGCAGGAAATCAGGACAAGGCCAAATATTGGGAGAACATACAAACACTACTAAAAATTGTTCTTGTACAAACTTAAGACAAGTGATAGAATAGCAGGTCTTGCATTAGCATACATTTTTCTGAAGGTTATGACATCTGAAACTCAATGTCCGTCATTTAGTGACTTCATTCCTAAATTATTTGCTAGAAAATCACAAATTGTATGAGGAACAAACCAAAATAAGAAGCAAATATCTATTCATTCTGCAAAAATATGGACAACTGAGAGGTACAGTTCAATCGGGGCTGTCTGAGATTGCTACCCCCCCCTCACAAAATCATGGTCGAATGGAGCCTCCCCCCTGCAGCCATTCCAATGCTGCATTCCTTGGTTATTTTGCCCCATTTACCATAAGCACTGTAATGTGCATACTGCTTTACTTCTGCGATGATTTAGATTTCATTTGAAAGTTTTATTTTGCATTTTACAGCACAAACCCTAATAGATATCTGTTAAACAAAGCAATGCAGTCTCACAATGAAAATAGACTTAGCAGTAAAACTTCTCTGCCTTTGAAACTCACATGCATTGAAACAGCATTGAAACCCACATTCAAAGAAAATACATTTTGCCAGTGGCAGATAAATATTAACTTTGGGCTGTTTTCAAAATCATAGGCCCCTTGAACATGAAACATACACATGCTCTTTGATACACCTTCCCGACTGCATTACATTATATTCCTTGTACAATATAGTACAGTTGTTAGAGGGCATTTTAAATTTATTGTTTTGAGCATTTTTCCAGTAAACAATGAAACAAAATGCATACACCAAATGACAAAACTGCCCAATTCAGAACATTTCCATCATAAAAGTCTACTCAACCTTCTATAGTCCACCAGTATCAGTAAATATGCACAATCTCTGTAGTAGTAAAATCCACATTAAAGAAATCTGTAACTAATAAAGAGGTTGCTGCTAGCAAACAACTTTATATGTCATTGTTTCATCTACAATAAAGTGCCTGTTGCCCTTGAAGAATAAATTGCCTATGTTGCATGCATTAAAAAAATAAGCTAGTAATACCACAATAGGGAATGGATAGCAAAATGATAACAGGTTCATAGTTACTAGGTATCTTTGCCAAAAGGACTGCAGCATCCACCCTTTTATAACACAGTACAGTATCAGCAATGCATCTATCTACTGTGGGAGTAGAACCCACAACCTTGAGCATCAAAAGCAAATACACTAGCTGTTGTGCTATTAACAATGCAAGCAGACTAAGCATAAGCAGCACTAAACTTTTGTTCCCCTGCAGCTCTCAGCTCCTTGTAAAATCTACTTAATACTCAGCTGTATCTCTGAACTTTGCAGCACAAGAAATCTGGAAAAAGCCAAAATTTATTGGGGCAAAAACCAGGGACACATTTTAAACATTGTTTGTATAATGTTGGAAAGTTGCTAGAATAAAATGCTGCATTACCACCATATATTTCACTGCCACGTCTTGAACCCAGGGGACCCTGTGCAAAACAGAGCAACATACCATTATGCCAAATAAGCTGTTTTGTGAAAGAGGAAGATGGAAACTTAAATGACTACCATCTAGTGAATTCAGTTCTCACCATAGCACAGCTGTCAACCTCTTAGCACAAAACACCTGAACAAAGCCAATAATGGGTGAATACAGCCCCCAAACATTCAGTGAATTCAGTTTTCACCATAGCTCTCATCAATCTCTTAGCAAAAAACAACCGGACAAAGCTAGTAATGGGGGAATATAGCCCCCTGCCCCCAAACATATTCAGTTCTTACCATAGCTCTCAACCTTAGCACAAAACCTGGATGAAGCCAATAATGGGTAAACACAGTCCCAAAAATAGGGACAAATTTCAAATAACCATCTTATACACTTAGAAAATTGCTAGAATAAAAGCTTTTGTGTTACCATGCACTTTCTGAAGAATATGAAGTCTGATATTCAAATGTGTGTCATTTTTAACATTTGTTAACCAGGAACGTCTGACTTGGAACAAAAGCTAACTTTTAGTAGGTAAGGCACCCCAGCCAAGAATCAAACCAAAGAACATGTAGCTGTCAGGCAACACTGCTACCACTGCATCAATACACTACTGGCTTTGCAAGGGCACAAAAATACAGAAACCACAGATTTTATGAAGAACAGAAACAAAATATATGAAAACAAGCATATATACTATGTATGTGCATAAATATAAATGCATGAAACCTGAATAGCCTACAGTATTGCACTGCAAAACCCTATCGTAAAAATAATAATAAAGCATAAATTAAAACATCTTGATGAATTAAAACATCTTAATGAATTATATATATAATCTAAAATCCAATAGCAACAAAAAACTGATAATGTATTAATAAAGGTAAAGTATGAAATATTTTGCCTTGAGTTCTGAGTGGATCTTTGGATATTCAGACAGCGGCACCTACATTCCTTAATAATCTTTTAAATACTAAAACACACACACATCTCTTAAATACTAAAACACACACGCACATCTGTTCAATACTAAAACACACACACAGATATGGTGCATTCTTTGGGACAGATGAAGAAATGGGGGTAGGGGTGGGATGTGGATGTCTAGGGTGATTAACTTGTGGTAGGATCTGACCAATGAGGAATTAACCTCTGGTGTGGAACATGGTTGCCCATGTTGGTAATGATCAGGTCTGGGATATTGCTGCCCCTGGTGGGGGTGTGGATAAGTTGATCCAAGGTGTTGGAATTTATGAATTCCAGAAAACGTTGAGCAAAAGTGTTGGTACATGAGTAGTTTTCCCAGTTAATGGTGGGATAATATAAATCTCCCATTATTAGGGTGTTAGGTTGTACCCTAATATTTTCCAGTGTATCAAGAAATGAGGAGTGGGAATCCTGGGACATGATGGGGGATCTGTAGCAAGCTACAATTTGGATTGCGGTCTTGCCCAGAGTTAGTTGCACTTGGATAATCTCGGCTGCATTATGCTGAGCAACTAGCTTGGAGGTGTGGATATCCTTAATGAATATGGACACGCCTCCGCCTTTAGTGTTTTGGTCAAGGTTACGTGGCCGAAAGGTGTAGTATGAATTATAGCCTTGTAATGCAGGGGTGCTCTCTGGAGCCTTGAACCAGATCTCTGTCACTGCACAGATGTCAATGTTCTCCATTTTAATGAGTGCTTTGAGTGAGTACATTTTGAGGTTTAGACTTCTAGCATTGAGTAGCATTACCCTCAGATTTTGCTTGCTTGTACCTGTTACAGTGGTGAGTTTGTCATTTGAACCTTGCCTAAAAAAGGCACTATAGGGGTGGCAAGAGCCTTAGCCAGTATCCGGAATCCCAAGGGTGACAGGTGCAAGGCATCTCTGTCAAAGCATCGTGGTCAATCAATCATGTCATCCCAGACAGACAGATACTGGATCCCCTTAGAATGACACCAGTATCTTAGCCAATTGTTAAAGTCAATCATTTTGTCTTTGTACTGTGGTATCATTCTGGGTGATGGCAGGATGATACTCAAGGCTAGGATCACACCTGATTGAGCTACAAGATCAGATGGCTCCTTCATGTCTCTTAATGTAGTCCAGGGAGGTACCATCTCAGGTCATTCACACCAACATGGACAATGACAGAGTCATATTTGTACTTGTTGTGGAGTGACTTGAGTTTGTGCATTATGTGGCGGATCCTGGCACCCAACAGGCAGCTGATAGTAACTTTCTCCTTGTTTAGCCTGAGGAGTGGAACATCAGTGTGCCTGACTATAGAGTCACCAATGACTAGAGTGTTGGATATGTTGTTATGACTTATGGGCTGTGGTTGAGTGACACACTGAGTTTGTGAGCTATGTGTCATTTGGGTTGTGTTGGGGGGCTGGAGGTTGCTTGCATTGCTGCTTTGGAGGTCCCTGTTGCTTGGGCAGATTTTTATTGAGAGCCTCCATGAATGTAGGTGTGTGTTTTGTGTTTCTATGTGTGTGTTTTGTTGGTGTAGGTTTTGAGGGACTATGTGATGAGTGTGGTGTGGTGCAAGTGTTTACCCTCTCCTCTTGACTGTCTAGTCCAGTCTTGGTTGAAGAGAGCTTTGGTTCCAGTTTGGCTATATAAGAGCATCTCTCACAGGTTATAGTGTTGGGTGGTAGGAGGAGAGGGTTGTCTGTGTACATGAGGCAATTGCTGCATTGCCCCAGGATGCCCAGATTCATCAGGTAGATAGGAGAAAACACCGGTAGCTGACCCTTAGACATGCCTGGATAGGTGCTTATTTATTAAGTACTAAAACTTGTTTTCCTCTAGACAAGTGAGGAAAGTTGAGTGCTGTAGTAAATTGTAGCTTATTTAGTGCTTACAATGAGTTCTGAACAAGTGCTGAGCTCAAAGAAACAGATTTGAGTGCTACAACTAAAAAACTGGCTAGTTCTAAGGAAAATTTGAGGAGCAGACTTTGGCCGAATAGTTTAACCCTAGCTAAGCGGGGGCTCAGAAGCTTACAAACAGTCCTGGATACAGCAAATCTGTATCTGGACTAGACTACTTAAAGGAAAGGCAGGAAACAAGTTTAAACATTTTTTTTTGGTAAAGTGGAAAGGGAATAAGGAGGAGCAGAAGATACAAAAATCAGAACAAACAAACCCAAACAGGTGCTTAACAAATGTAGAAAAATTCCAGTTAATACCTCACACACAGTGAAACTAGCTAGAAAAGTATGCAGCAGACAATAAAAGTGCTATAAATAACCCGTAAAAATAAGCAGAAAAACAGAATACTTGTACTTGTTTTCTCTGGCCTTGTATGTACCTCTTATTTGGAAAAATGTGAATACGTGTCCATTGTCTGATGGAAAGAAAGTCTGAAACTGAAATGCCTGTCATTATTTCGTGACTGTTCCTCAATGATTTGTCAGAAAAAAATACATTTTATGAGAAACAAAGTAAAAAAATAATGACATGCTTTTTAATTTCAGAGTCCTTCATTCAGACTAGTGCTTGTCTAAGAGATAGCAATTAAAAAAAAAGTCTGACCACTCAACTGGACTTTTGCTGTTAGTATATGCTCAATTTACAATGGGCACACTGGTTGGGCTGACCAATCAGCGTGCTTGTTTCTGAATGTTAATGGCCAGTCACTGTATAATTCAGAATATTCATGTATTCCTAACTCAAGCATGATATTTGTATAAGTAGTAGTGGTCATGACACTTTAATTCATAACCTTGATTGTGAAAGGATTTCATTTAGATGGACTTCCTCATTAAAAGCACTAATTAACTAAATAAATTGGGTTAATTAAGAATTGCATTGTCTAATCTGCATCATTCTTTTTGGGAGAGTCACTCTTGGAGCAATATTGTTTACATCTGTACTTTTGAAAACTTTGAAAAATATGTGAAAATTTGAAGGGTTTCATTCTCTTTTTTTGGTCATCTGTATAAAACTCACTACCACCTGTCCGAGTATCCATATTTATATTTTCTACGGCACATCTTAAAGCAGCTGAAATGAGTACTTACATAAAATTTGTAAATCTTTTGTTCTCAGCGGTACCATTTTTACAAAATGAAAATTATTGCCTTTCTTTAGTTGCATTCCTTAAGAAGGTGCTGTTATAGTTTTCCACCAGATTTGGTGCATCTTGTTTTTCATTAGCACTACTACAATGACGTCATTGTAGTGCTGCTCCAGTTCTTGGCATTGCCTCCATTTGTCCTTTTGTGGGATTGGTTTTGATACTACTGGGTTCCATTTTATACATGCTTGCACAGTTCTGTGCTTAAATTATTTATTGTAGTTCTATACTAGGTATTATCTGTTCAGTGCAAGAATCATTTGATTTACATTCAAAGTCTCTTTTGTTGTGTTAAAATTTCCAAAATTGTGTTCCTTTGCTGTCTTACAGTGCAGCTTTGTACAAGTTAAAATACATTTTATACTCACTTCTAATTATCAGATCCACATTGTGCTTTACCAGATAATGGTGCTCTTGCATGACTGAATATGTATATCTATATACACACACCTACCTCTCCCTTCTACATTCATCTGGCGCGTCCACAGTCCAAACGTCCTCTGCAATTCAAATCCCGGAAGCGCAAAAAGACGTAAACCAATGATCGCACAGACACAGAAGATGAAAACGGGTCGCAAAGACCTGTTGCGTCTGTGCAACTGGAAAGGATGCAAAGGGCATTCTTAAAGGGGAATGCCGTTTAAAAAAAAAAAAACGAAAAAAAGTTTTTTTTTTTTAATTAAAATAAAATAAAATTTTCAGCCAGTCGGTTCCAGGGGGGTGCAAGTGCACTCCCTTGAACCTGCCTGCGGGCGCCCTTGCCAGTGAGTATGACACGGTGTGTAGTTCCCAGTCTATACAAGGGTAGTCAAAGTCTGCCATGAATATGGTATTTGGTTTAATAGTGAGGGTCTCCAGTAGAAATAAATATGAGCAATGGGAATCTAGGGACCTAGAGGGTGACCTATAGCTTGCTAGGATATGGCAAGAAACGTCTATTGTGATTTGCATGTGGATAAATTCCAAGACATTATCCTGTTTAACCTTTTCCACGTTTTGCCCCTGGCTGTGCAGCTGATGGTCTAAATCTGTGGAAGGCACTGAAGCCTTGCACAGCCTGAGTACTTTCTGTGGATTTAAACCATGTCTTGGTAATGGCACAGATGTCTATATACTCCAGAGTGAGAAGAACATGAAGGGTGTGGAGTTTCTTGTTTAGACTCCTAGCATTGAGGAGTAACATCTTTAGGTTTCTTTGGGTTTTACTTGCTATGTCAGTAGATTATTCAGTTTGGCATTGCCTAAAAAGTGCTCTAAGGGGGTGGATAAAGTTTTAGCCAATATTCAGAAGCCTATGGTAGACAGGTGCAGATCATGTTTGCAACGTAACATTGTCTATTAACCATGTCCTTCCATGTTGACCAGTACTGAATCCCTTTGAAACAAACACCAGAAACTAAGCCAATTATTGAAGTCAATCATCTTTTTTACATACTATGGCAGTATACCCTCAAGGCACAACAAAAGCAAAGGATAATATGACCATAATTATTGATCACTAGCTTAACTGGAACACTTTCTATTGTTCATTGTACTCCTGCTGTGATGTTTAACATCTATCAACATAGTATTTCTGTTCAAATGTCATACCTAATAAGTCTTGATCTAGTGGATAGGAAGGCAGTAATTAAGACAATGATTTAATGTAAATGTTTCTAGCCTCATGTGCTGTTGTCAAGGTCCCATTAAATGGGATATAAGAAACCTATGCAGATTATTTTGTAGTTTCACATTAACTAGCCTATATTTTAGGTATAACAAGTGAATGATGAGACTGTACTCCCTGGGGATTATTTTCACTACTAAGTATATCTGCAAAGCTTTCAGCAGTGGAGGTAGCAGTATATCATATGGGGCCCTGATAAACTTCTTAGTCATTTTGATTTAGTTAGGGTTGCACAAAACATTTCCAGTTTTAGCTAGGTGGACCTCAAGTTCTTAGCCTCACAAAACACCCCAGTCCACAAAACCTGAGGCAGAACTTTGAAACCTTTCATTCCTGAATCATGAAATCAGCTGCAGCTCTACTTGGATAAATGTCTAACCAGGTACACAGTTTGTCTAGTCTGACAAGTGCAGAGGGAAGATACATCCCCATATGGTCCTCTGATTGTTATGTTCCTGCACTGATCCTAACTCCCAACTTCATACTGCATTATGTAAGGGTGTGTGTCTTTTCATATAGGATTATAGGATCATAGGAGGTTACTAGGCTATTGGCCATAGGGTCTTTATAAGCCTAGTCATGTTTTACCCTTGTTTCCCTCATAGCCCGAGAGAAATAGCCTATATTAATGTGCAAATTTATGATCATTACCAACTGCCCCTATTCAAGAGGGATATAGGTAAAACCCCTGGGGTGAAGTTACGGTTTCCCTTCTAATTGTCCAAGTTACACTTAAATAAGGTCATTGAGGAGCTTTCTTTAACTTGAATTGGGAGTTTATTCTAGAGGAGTGGCAGCCTCTGGGAGACATATCTGTGTCTCCAGCAAGTCCTGTTTATGTTGCAGGTCCTGTTTTGTTAAGGTCTCTAGAGTGAGTGATCCTTGTCCCATTAGATTTGTGGATGTGCAGAATTTCCATTAAGGCAGGGTCCGAGACTGCTCTGTTGGCCAGGCACAAATCACCTCTAAGCAGTCTGTATGATACAGAGTATAGTGATAGTGTCTTCAGTCTGTCCGTGTAGGTCATGTGATAAAGGACTTGAATTTTCTTAGTGAGAAGCCTTTGAGGTCACTCCAGCTGCTGCAGGTGTCTGGTGAGGTACATACAGAAGGGAGCATTGCACTCTATTATGGGTCTGGTGAGGGATGAGTACAGATGAGTTATAACCTCCTTAAGTTTGGATGCTATTCCCTTACTTATGAGATGGGTAATGTAGAAGGCCTTCCTCACCACTGTGGACACATGATGATCAAAGTTAAGGCTGCTATCAACCTTCATTCCCATATGTCTCACCACTGGGTTTGAACTTAGGGGGTATTGTTAATATTGCAATTTGCTGGGACTTCACCTTTATTGAAAGAGATGATAATACATTTTTTGCTTTAAGTTTGAGTCTGTGGCTTTGGCACCAGTCATTTGTCTATATAAGCCCTTTTTTTTAGTACTGTGGCATTGTTTTGGGTTTCAATGATTGCACACAGTTTGCATTTATCAGTGAACTTGGTAAGCCCAAAACCATCTACTTTCACCTGAACCTCTGAGAAACAGATTCCAAATAGAAGTGGACCCAGCACAGATCCTTGTGGAAAACCACTAGCAACAGGTCTGCTGGTAGAGGTGAAATCCCCTACTTTGACTGTATGCATTCTGTTGATGAGCCAGTTGGCTACCCATCTAATGACATATGGGTTTATCCCCATCTGGGTGAGTTTATCAATGATGCCTGAGTGGAGGATAGTGTCAAAGGCATTGGCTAAGTCGAGATAGGCAGTATGCACTGATTTGCCTTCATCCAAGGCTTTCATTTCATTTTCAAAGAAGTCCACCTAGTTTAACAAGCATGATCTGCCTTAAACTAAACCAAATTGGTCAGGTCAAGCATTTGAAGTTCTCCTATATCCTTGTAGATTAGGTCCATGATGATTTTTTTCCATGGCTTTACAGATAACACTGGTTAGGCTTATGCATCTATAATTCTCGGGGTAGGTTGAGGGACCTCCTTTGTGCAAAGGGATCACAGTTGCAGTTTTCCATTTAGGAGGGACAAAGCCAATACTTAGTAGTTGAAGAGAGTACCCAATGGTTCCACCAGCTCCTGTCTAAGACCATTTAATAAGCAGCCTGGGATGTTGTCTGGTCCCATAGAGGCTGTGTTTTTGGTCTTGGAGAGGGTGGTTATGACCTGCTCATTGGAGATACTAGACTGTTGATGGGTATACTTTGGGATATGACTGGTGGGAACAGTGGAGTGAAGTTTTTGCTGAACCTGTCTGCTAGCAGGTTGGTAATTTTCACAGGTTCCGTATGAGTGGTACCATCCACTACTAGTTCAGCACAAATCTGAGCCTTGCCTTTAAGATTTTGGATGTAGTTAGAGAATGCCTTGTGATTATCCTTAGCCAGGGATGCTAATTTGGTTTTGTAGTTAGCTTTGGAGGAATTAACAAGATGTCTAATTTGCTTATTCAAGCTGTGGAGGGTGCCTTTCCTCTGCTGAGACCTTTCTTTCTTGCTCTTAGTCAGCAGTTTCTTCCTCTTGTTATATAACCTATTTATGCTGGATGTCCACCAGGGTGGTTTATTTTTTTGTGAGGATCCTGATTTAATCCGTTCAGGTACGGCTGAGTCTATACACTTGTATAGGTGTTTATACAAGGCATGAGTGTACTTCTCAGTGTGGGAGACACTGGTGTTGGTGGTGAGATGGGGTTTGAAATTATTTATGCCATTGCGTAGGAGGCTATAGCTTGCATTGGAGAAATTTTTTAACCTTTTTGCTCCAGAGAGGTGGTCAGTTGAGATTGTTACTTTGAACAAAACAGATTTATGATCTGACTTTACCAGGGAGGGCCCCACACATGGGGGTGATGCAGCGATCTCCCATGTTGGTGAGCACTAGGTCAAGGATATTTGAGCCCCTTGTGGGGATGCCAACTATCTCTTCCAGAGCATTTTTGTTAACAATGTCCAGAAACCTTATGGCAAGCGTGTTAGTGCTCATGTATGTTGCCCAGTCGATGGAGGGGTAGTCAAAATCACCCATGACTAGGGTGTTTGGCTGTATTGTGAGTGACTCAATTAGGTCCAGGTAGGCAGTGTGGGTTACCTGGTTCATGGTGGGAGACCTATAGCTAACAATAATGTGGAGGGGGGGTCTTTCTTTCCTATATTAGCTGGACTTGGAGTAGCTCTAGGGAGTTGCACTGTTTAACAAGTCTTGAGGTGTATTTGTTTTTGATGAAGATGGATACACCTCCCCCTTTGTTTTTTTTTCACATTCATTTTATGTTCTAAATGTGTGGAAGGTATTGTAGCCTTGTATGGCCAGGGTAGTCTCTGTGGCCTTGAACCATGTCTCTGATACTGCATAGATATCTGTGTCTTCCAAAATAAGGAAAGCTTCCAGTGAGTGCAGTTTCTGATTTAGACTCCTAGTATTAAGCAGCATAACTGTGAGTTTGTCTCTAGAAGATGTTTTTATGTCAGGAATGTTGTTCTTATGACATTGCCTAAAAAAGGCACAATAGGGTGAGGCAAGTACCTTAGCCAGTAACTGAAAGCCAAGAGGTGACAGGTGGAGACCATCCGTAACAAAGCAGCGTGGGCTTCCGGCCATGTTGTCCCAGCCTGACAGATACTGGATCCTCTTGCATTAACACCAGAAGCTAAGCCAATTGTTAAAGTCAATCATTTTTTGTTTGTAGTGAGGCATCATCCTGAGTGAAGGTAGAATGCTGCATAGGGTTAGGGACATACCTGCCTGGGACACATAATCAGTGAGTTCATTCATGTCTCTCTTCACACAGTCCAGCGAGGTATGTCTCAAGTTATTCATTCCAACATGGACTATGACAGAGTACTTGTTGATGAGAGAGTTGAGTGTGTGCATGATTTGGTGGATCCTGGCACCCAACAGGCAGCTGACCGTGACCTTCTCCTTGTCCAGCCTGGAGAGTGGGACATCTATGTGTCTCACTGTGGAGTCACCTGTGACCAAGACATTTGGTTTTGTGGTATTTTCCCTTAGGGGCTTGTTGGGTGAGACACTGATGTTTGTGTTTATATGTGTAGTGGATGCTGTTGGGACTGCATTGTGCATGGACGGTTTGCATTTGGGAGGACTCTGTTCTTTTGGTATACTTCTGGTGAGTACCTCTGCGTACATGGGTTTATGTGTTTTGTTGTTGGTTTGTGGAAGATGTGAAATGTGTGTGCTGGCAACCCATTTGGTATCCATACCTCTCAACCTAGAAACATCAAAAATCTGGACAAGGCCCATGAAAAATAGGTACAAATCTGTATGCTGATTAACATCTAATTTGCATACATAATTATGTACCCCCGCCCACTCTGATGGAATTGTGGGATACCAACTTTCAAACACAAACTGAAGAACAGACAACCAAAATATGGCACCAGAGTCCTCCTGCAGCCTTTCCAATGCCCCATTACCTTGCAGTTTCTCCCCATTTACCATAAACACTAATGTGTGCATACTGCTTTACTTCTACAATGATTATTTGGATTTTGTTTTTACATTTTGCTGCACAACAATGCAAACACTAACAGACACCTCCTAAATAAAGCAATACTGTCTCACAATGAAAATAGATATGGCATTAAAACGTCTCTGCTCTTGAAACTCACATTCATTGAACTAGCATTGAAACCCACATACCACAGCCAAAGAAAATGCATCTGGCCAGTGGTGGATAAAGATTACCTTTGGGATGTTTTCAATTCATTGGCCCCTTGCACACAAAACAAGAAACATACATGTGTTCTTTTCTTTGATACACCTTTCTGACTTTATTAAGTTATATTCCTTGTATAAATACAGCACACATGTTAGACAGAGCACATTTTAAATTTATTGTTTGAACATTTTTCCAGTAGGCTGTACTGTAGGCAATGCAACAAAATGCATGAACCAATAATGACAAAACTGCCCAATTCAGAACATTTCCATCATAAAAGTCTACTTCTACACCACACTATAAATAGAATGACAGTAGTATAAGTCATAGGCATATTGCACAGCTTCTCGTACTTATTTTCAACTTCAGTTTTTTTTTTTTGGTGGGAGGGCAAAAGGTCAAAAACCAGGGACACATTTTAAACATTGCTTGTATAATTTTGTAAAGTTGCTAGAATAAAATGTGTTACCACCATGCATGTCACTGGCAAGTTATGAACCAAGTGCCCTATGCACTACAGTCAGAGCAACATACCACTATGCCAAATCAGTAGTTTCCTGAAAAAAAGGAAGACTGAAACTTAATGACTATCGTTTAGTGAATTCAGTTCTCACTTCTCACCATAGCTCTCAACTCTTAGCACAGAAAACCTGAACAACAAAGCCTTAGCTCTCAACTCTTAGCTCAAACAATCTAGACAAAGCTTAGAAATGGTGGCTAGGGATGTTAGGTTCTTTTTACCCTGTACCAAAGGTACAGGGTTTAGCCTGCATACCTGTAGCCATCAGGTGCAATACTTGAGGGCATTTTCACACACACAACCACCACACACACTATACTATTTGGTAGTTACTAGACATATAGTCCAGGAAACTATTGAGGAGCCTATCTCAATTTCAGCACAGCACTCTTTCTTTAAGTGACTTACTCATAGTGGGCAAACTGTAGTGAAGGGAATCAAACCTTGGACTAAAGGGAGGAGCTTATTAGTAGCTCACACTCTTTATCCACCTCACAAACTGCCAGAAATGCTATGAAATATGATGAGCACATCTGCACTGGAACCGCCATTTACATCTTTATATTTTTATATGTTCAATTTAACACTGTGAGGTGGTTGAAAAAGAATATAAGGTGAAAGTTGAATATTTGAGTCAGACTGCATGAATGTGTTATACATTTAAAATGCCATAAGTAAAGGAAATTTATATAACAGAATCATGTTTGCTCAGTATGTTTGCATACTAATTTGGGATATATTTTTTTTACCAGGGGATAACTGACATAAATGGGTTGTTTTTCCATGGACCATTATTGGTATTCATTTGAGTCCTATTAAGAGAAGAGGGTTATATCAACCACTGAGTTTCACTGGATTAGAAAGGACACATCTATTAGATATTAGGGCAGCTGCTTTTCATAAAATATTCCAGAGGGGATACAGCAAGATTAGAACTGTTTATCAGGCCAATACCAACTGGAATATGACAGCTAGTTCAAAGCTTTGACAGACAATAAGAGCTGCCATGGCAAGCCTACACAGGATATTGAAAACAAGAAATCATGAAGGAAAATATGGCAGTGGACTTCACAATTACATGGCACTAAATGGAAAAAGAATGCTGTTACAATTGTCTCCTTGTTATTAATATGGCTATAAATATAACTGAGGATCACACTTGGAAGCATATCCATAACCAGTTAAAGGATATATGCACAGCAAATGCTTAAAGAAAAGGAAGTGCTACTGCAATGAGGTAGCATATATTTCCATACCTCTGTAACTTTTCTTCAATGATTTGTGGAATCATCTGCCTGTTATTTTAATACCAGTTTTTCTTTCCTTACATTTTGATGAAGATTTTCTGTTGTGGTGGTGACATTACAGCTTCACGTAACAAAACAAAAGTAAGGATTGTTAATTTCTGGCTAGAATTTGGAGATATGTAAGGGAATGCACAGAGCAAATTAGCACAGGTTATAGCAGTGCACAAGGTGAGGCAATTAAGAGACACAGTATGATTGCTCAATGTAAAATTAGTACAATATGCAGCCCATCAGCAAATTACTGCACAATGAAACTGAAATGAGATATCCCATGCAAATGATTCATATGGATTCCAGAAATGATGGGTACCGTTCAACTCTCTCTCACACACACACACCTCGAGTCCAAACCTGCTAAGTTGCCTGCTGACTCCAGTCCTGCTGAGTGCTGAATACTACATCCAGTTCTGCTCGCGATGTCCTGCTGCATAATGCATCCACTCCTGCGATGTCCTGCTAAATAATACATCCACTGCTTGCCCTAAACATGCGGCTGCTCTGCTCGCTGGAATAAATTTAATTGTGTAATTGCAAAGATATATCCACTCCACTCCTTCTTGTGCGTTGCCCCAAAACATATCTGGCTGCTCACTCTTGCAATACGAGTACGTTTGCGGTTGGTATTCTAAATGTGTAACCCGTAATACAGCTAAACTGCTGCTAATACAATTCCAAATGTTTCCCGCTCGCCGGAAATAATGACGTGAGCTCAAGGAGCTCAGTTCCGACTGGCTAATAGCCCTGACGGAGCTGACGTCATCACGCACGTGATGACATCAGCGTCAACAGCGTGAACTTCGAAAAAATGAATAATACTATAAGAAAAAAATCGGAAATGAAGGGGTGCCACTCGGGAATCGTGGCACCCCTTCATTTAGACCCCAAAACTCGGTAAAAAACGAGTAAATCGGTATGGTTGAGAGGTCTGTTGGTATCTGATTTGTTGTTTCATAGTTTCATAGTAGTTTCATAGTATAGTACTAGGCTATCTGCCCTGGGGCATTTGTAAGCCTAACCATAGTGATGTGGCTTTTGCCACCCCATGAAGTGGTACAAAAAATGTACAGAATAAATTTAGAATACTGTGCCTCTGTCTAGTAGTGACACAATGAAGGTCCCCTTATATAATAGAATTAGTTTACTGTGCCCCTGTCTAGCAGTGACACAGATGTGACCCCCGGGGTAAACTTACGATCTCCCATCCACTCATCAAGATTTCTCTTGAAAAGAGTCAGTGAGGGCTCTGCCTAATGAACTGGGATCTTGTTCCAAAGCATGGGAAGCCTCTGGGTTATGAATCTATCCCTCCAGCATGTCCTATTCATACTTGTGCCGAGGTTTAGGTCTTTAGCTCTCGTGGTCCTGGTGGATTTGGATTTTTTGAGGTGGAGCATGTTCATCAGATCCTGATTGGACATGGCCTTGTACGTCAGGCAGAGATCACCTCTGAGCAGGCGGTATGCTACTGAATAGAGCTGAAGTTTCTTTAGTCTGGCAGAATAAGACATATGTTGGAGACCCTTGATTCTTTTGGTGAGGTACTTTTGTGGTCTCTCCAGCTGTTGCAAATGCCGGGTGAGGTACATACCAAATGGGGCATTGTACTCAATCATGGGTCTGATGAGGGAGGAATATAGGGGTACAATGACATCCTTGGATCTGGATGTGAATCCCTTCATGATGAGGTGTGCAAGGTAGAATGTTTTTCTAACCACTTTGGCAATGTGGGTGTCAAATGAGAGGTCGCTGTCGACTTGGGTCCCTAGGTCTCTGATTACTTTTTCCGTACTCAGTGGGTTGCTGTCTATGTGATAATTTGTGGGTACTTTGTTTTTCCCAAAGGGATGACTATACATTTTGGCATTTAGTTTAAGGCCGTGACTCCGGCACCAGTTGTCTGTTTCTGTGAGGCCTTTTTGTAGGATGTGTGTGTCTGCTGGTGTATCGACTATGGCGCCTAGTTTGCAGTCATCTGCGAACTTTGTCAGCCACAGCCCTCCCATGTTTGCATTAACATCTGAGAAATAAATGCCGAACAAGAGGGGTCCCAGGACAGATCCCTGTGGGACACCACTTGTGACTGGCTTTGAGTCTGACATTGCTCCAGCGATTTTAACTTTATGGGTTCTGTCCTTTAGCCAGTTTGCAACCCGTCTAGTGACATAAGGGTTTACTTTTAAGCTGTTGAGCTTATCTATGATGCCTGAGTGGGGTATTGTGTCGAAGGCCTTAGCCAAGTCCAGGTATGCTGTATGGACTGCTTTGCCCTCATCAATGGCTCTAGTGACTGTTTCAAAAAAGTGGTTGGGAGGGTGGCCTAATGGTTAAGGTGTTTGCCTTACAAACACAAGGTGCAGGGTTTGAGTCTCCCAAGGGATAATTGGCTAAGCTTAAAATGGCTCGCAAGGGCAGTTAGCTTAGTACTAACCTATGAACCTATGAACCTATGAACCTCAACCAGGTTTAAAAGGCAGGATCTGCCCTTTACAAAGCTGAACTGTGTGGGGTCAAGTGTCTGTAGGTCCCCTATGTCTCTGTTTATGAGTTCCATAATGATTCTTTCCATAGCTTTGCAGACCAGGCTGGTTAAGCTTATGGGTCGGTAGTTTCCAGGGTCTATAGAGGCACCCCCCTTGTGGAGTGGGACCACTGTTGCTGTACACCAGTGTTCAGGTACATATCCCGAAGTAAGGCTAAGGTTAAATAGCATTTTTATGTGTGGGTTTAGCTCCTCTTGGAGTTCACGTAACATGCAACCCGGGATACCGTCAGGTCCCATTGATGCTGTGTTTTTTGCTTTGTTTAGGGCGGTTCTCACTTGGACATCTGAGATGACAGGGAGATTACATTCAGCTGGGATAAGTACTTCTTCTTTTGGGGGTGAAGGAGGGGAGAAATTTGCACTGAACCTGTCAGCCAGAATGTTGGCAATATCTGTGGGTTCAGTGTATTTTATGTTGTTGTGAACCAACTCTGAGCATATCTGAGGGTTTCCACCCAGGTTTCTAACATAGCTGAAGAAGGCTTTGTGGTTATCTTTAGTGTCCTTAGCGATTTTTCTCTCAAAGCTTGGCATTGGATATTTTTATGGGAGAGCGTAGTTTTCTGCTAATGTTGATCAGAGATGTCTTCCCTTCATGGGATTTTGCTCTGACGTGCAGTAGCTTCCTTCTTTTGTTATACAATTTGTTTATGGCTGAGATCCACCAGACAGGACGCTTACCTTTGGTGGAGAGGGACTTGGATTTGTTTGGGATTGCATGATCCATGCATTCTTGGAGATGTCCATAGAAAGCATTTGTGAAGGATTCAGCATTGTGGGATGTGGCATCCACTGGCACAGTGGGCTTAAAGGATACCATGTCAGTCTTAAGAAGAGTGAAGTCTGCTTTTGAGAAGTTTTTCACTGTGGTCTTTTGTGCTGGGGGTGGAGGTGGGATATGTATATCCAGGGTGATTAGTTTGTGGTCAGGTCTCACTAGTGAGGGGTATACTTCCGGTGTGGAGCATTTTGTCCCCATGTTTGTGATGATCAGGTCTAGTATATTATCTTCCCTAGTGGGAGAGGTGACTAGTTGTTCCAGTGCATTTGAATTTATGAATTCCAGGAACCTTTGGGCTAGGGTATTAGGGCTAGAATAATGTACCCAATCTATGTTTGGGTAGTTGAAGTCTCCCAGTATGATGATATTTTGTGATACATTCATATCCTCCAATGTCTTCAGGAAGGCTGAGTGGGGTTCTTGAGATTGGGAGGGTGGTCTGTAACATGCTACCAGTTGTATAGCAGTTTTGCCTATGGTTAGTTGCACTTGTATGGTCTCTGATACTTCATGTGTTGCTACTAACCTAGAGGTGTGGGTGTCCTTGATGAATATGGACACTCCCCCTCCCTTTGTGGTTCGGCCCGGGATTTGGGGCCGAAAAGCATGATACGAGGTATAGCCTGGTAGTGCTGGGGTGCTCTCCGGAACCTTGAACCAGGTTTCAGTTACTGCACAGATGTCGATGTTCTCCATGCTGAGGAGTGCATCAAGTGCCTGCATCTTGGGATTTAGACTTCTGGCGTTGAGCAGCATTACCCTTAGTTTTTTTCCATTTTTGTTTTCTAAGGAGGTGGGTTTGTCTTTTGAGCCTTTCCTAAAAAAGGCACTATGGGGGTGGCAAGAGCCTTAGCCAATATCCGGAAGCCCAGTGGTGACAGGTGTAAGCCATCCCTTATGAGCAAGCGTGGCTTGTCCAACATGTCATCCCAGGCAGACAGACATTGGATCCCTTAGAATGACACCAGTACTTGAGCCAATTGTTAAAGCTGATCATCTTGTCTTTGTATTGTGGTATCATTCTTGGTGAGGGCAGGATGCTGCTCAGGGTCAGGGTCATACCAGCCTGGGCTACATAATCGGAGAGCTCCTTTATGTCTCTTTTCATGTAGTCTAGGGAGGTACGTCTCAGGTCATTCACACCAGCATGGACAATGACGGAGTCATATTTGTACTTGCTTTGGAGTGACTTGAGTGCGTGTGTTATGTGGCGGATCCTAGCTCCCGATAGACAGCTCACAGTCACCTTCTCCTTGTTCAGCCTGGTCAGCGGGACATCAGTGTGTCTGACTATAGAGTCACCTATTACTAGTGTATCAGGCAAGGTGTTTGGCCTTAAGGGCTGTGATTGGTTGACACACTGATTTATTGAAGTATGTGTTGCATGTGTTTTGTTTTGAGGTGGTGGATTTTTGGATGTCTGCTTTGAGAGCCTCTGTTGTTTTGGTAAGTTTTTTATTAGAGCCTCCGAGTATGTCTTTGTGTTTTTATGTGTTTGGTTTGCAGTTGTGGTAGGTATATGTGGGACTGGGATTGTTGTGTGTGTGGTTGCCATCTCCTCCTGTCTGGTCATGCCAGCCCTGAGTTGAGAGAGTTCAGCCTCCAGTTTGGCTATATAGTTGCATCTCTCACATGTATTTGTGTTTGTTGGGAGGATGAGATGGTTGTCTGTGTACATGAGACAATTGTAGCATTGTCTCAAGATACCCAGATTGACCAGCTGAATTGGAGACGACGCTAGCAATCTACCACTTTCGACATGCTAGAACAGTATAAGGGAGTGCTGTACCTTTAAGGGAAGTGGATATTCACAGGGGTGGTAAGTAGATGTAGTGCTTTACTTAGTACGAGAGTGCTTACTTGGTAGAGAAGTATTGATAACAAGTGCTAGGCTTATAATATAGTGAGTAGTCTGGTTATACTAAGAGTAGAGTTTCCTTAAGGGAAAATTTGAAGAGCAGACTTGGCGGAGCCAGAAAAAGTTTAACCTTGTTTAACTGATTGCTGCGCTATCTTCAAGCATAAAAACCGTGCAAACGCCGGATTTTAAATAGTGAACTACAAAAGAGCTAGAAATGGTCCAAAACAACCAATTACTACAGCTTCTTGTGCTGAGGTCACTTCCTACAGGGACAGGTAGGCTGCTCAAGGCTCCCCACTCCCACTGGTGAGCAAAGAAACTTCCTTCTATCCAAGTAAGGTAATGGACAACACAGGAACTACACCACAGCCCAGAATACAGCAATGCCTGTAAACTGGTCTAAACTAGTCGAGGAGAGGCGGGAAAACAAGGATTATTTTTTGTTTTTTGTTTTTTTGGTAGAAACACACAGAAAATGCAGAAACAGTGATAAATTAGTTACACAGGCTAGCACACCTTAGTGGGCAGCCTCCACAGTTAAATTAAACAAACAAACAACAAACTTTCAATCAAATTTGACTAAAATGTAACTTTAAGTGCAGATTTTAAAATAATGCAGCAAACAGTTAAAAAACAGTTCAAGCTAGTTCAGGGTAAGCTACAGTAGCTATTCCAAGTGAAAAAAAAAGCAAAGATACTTAAATCCAGAAAGTAGTCGCTTTTCTGAGTTCCCTGCTGCTAGGACCACTCTGCAGACCCACGAGGTGCTTGTCTGAGCAGTATAGCCAGAAAAACATGCCCAGAGGCGGATTTTAAACAGTGAACTACAAAAGAGCTAGAAATGTCCAAAACAACCAATTACTACAGCTTCTTATGCTGAGGTCACTTCCTACAGGGACAGGTAGGCTGCTCAACGCTCCTCACTCCCACTGGTGAGCAAAGAAACTTCCCTCTATCCAAGTAAGGTAATGGACAACACAGGAACTACAAAACAGCCCAGAATACAGCAATGCCTGTAAACTGGTCTAAACTAGTCGAGGAGAGGCGGGAAAACAAGGATTATTTTTTTGTTTTTTTTTTGGTAGAAACACACAGAAAATGCAGAAACAGTGATAAATTAGTTACACAGGCTAGCACACTTTAGTGGGCAGCCTCCACAGTTAAATTAAACAAACAACAAACTTTCGATCAAATTCGACTAAAATGTAACTTTAAGTGCAGATTTTAAAATAATGCAGCAAACAGTTAAAAAACAGTTCAAGCTAGTTCAGGGTAAGCTACAGAAGCTATTCCAAGTGAAAAAAAAGCAAAGATACTTAAATCCAGAAAGTAGTCGCTTTTCTGAGTTCCCTGCTGCTAGGACCACTCTGCAGACCCACGAGGTGCTTGTCTGAGCAGTATAGCCAGAAAAACATGCCCAGAGGCGGATTTTAAACAGTGAACTACAAAAGAGCTAGAAATGTCCAAAACAACCAATTACTACAGCTTCTTATGCTGAGGTCACTTCCTACAGGGACAGGTAGGCTGCTCAACGCTCCTCACTCCCACTGGTGAGCAAAGAAACTTCCCTCTATCCAAGTAAGGTAATGGACAACACAGGAACTACACCACAGCCCAGAATACAGCAATGCCTGTAAACTGGTCTAAACTAGTCGAGGAGAGGCGGGAAAACAAGGATTTTTTTTTGTTTTTTTTGTTTTTTTTCTAGAAACACACAGAAAATGCAGAAACAGTGATAAATTAGTTACACAGGCTAGCACACTTTAGTGGGCAGCCTCCACAGTTAAATTAAACAAACAAACAACAAACTTTTGATCAAATTCGACTAAAATGTAACTTTAAGTGCAGATTTTAAAATAATGCAGCAAACAGTTAAAAAACAGTTCAAGCTAGTTCAGGGTAAGCTACAGAAGCTATTCCAAGTGAAAAAAAGCAAAGATACTTAAATCCAGAAAGTAGTCACTTTTCTGAGTTCCCTGCTGCTAGGACCACTCTGCAGACCCACGAGGAGCTTGTCTGAGCAGTGTAGCCAGAAAAAAACGCCCAGTGGCGGACTTTAAACAGTGAACTACAAAAGAGCTAGAAATGGTCCAAAACAACCAATTA
Organism: Protopterus annectens; assembly: GCF_019279795.1. Taxonomy (NCBI): domain Eukaryota; kingdom Metazoa; phylum Chordata; order Ceratodontiformes; family Protopteridae; genus Protopterus; species Protopterus annectens. Next base: position 968,397,344 of record NC_056726.1, read on the forward strand.
CTACAGCTTCTTGTGCTGAGGTCACTTCCTACAGGGACAGGTAGGCTGCTCAAGGCTCCCCACTCCCACTGGTGAGCAAAGAAACTTCCTTCTATCCAAGTAAGGTAATGGACAACACAGGAACTACACCACAGCCCAGAATACAGCAATGCCTGTAAACTGGTCTAAACTAGTCGAGGAGAGGCGGGAAAACAAGGATTATTTTTTTGTTTGTTTGGTAGAAACACACAGAAAATGCAGAAACAGTGATAAATTAGTTACACAGGCTAGCACACTTTAGTGGGCAGCCTCCACAGTTAAATTAAACAAACAACAAACTTTCGATCAAATTCAACTAAAATGTAACTTTAAGTGCAGATTTTAAAATAATGCAGCAAACAGTTAAAAACAGTTCAAGTTAGTTCAGGGTAAGCTACAGAAGCTATTCCAAGTGAAAAAAAGCAAAGATACTTAAATCCAGAAAGTAGTCGCTTTTCTGAGTTCCCTGCTGCTAGGACCACTCTGCAGACCCACGAGGAGCTTGTCTGAGCAGTATAGCCAGAATAAAAACACCCAGAGGTGGATTTTAAACAGTGAACTACAAAAGAGCTAGAAATGGTCCAAAACAACCAATTACTACAGCTTCTTGTGCTGAGGTCACTTCCTACAGGGACAGGTAGGCTGCTCAAGGCTCCCCACTCCCACTGGTGAGCAAAGAAACTTCCCTCTATCCAAGTAAGGTAATGGACAACACAGGAACTACAAAACAGCCCAGAATACAGCAATGCCTGTAAACTGGTCTAAACTAGTCGAGGAGGCGGAAAACAAGGATTATTTTTTGTTTTTGTTTTTGGTAGAAACACACAGAAAATGCAGAAACAGTGATAAATTAGTTACACAGGCTAGCACACTTTAGTGGGCAGCCTCCACAGTTAAATTAAACAAACAAACAACAAACTTTCGATCAAATTCGACTAAAATGTAACTTTAAGTGCAGATTTTAAAATAATGCAGCAAACAGTTAAAAAACAGTTCAAGCTAGTTCAGGGTAAGCTACAGAAGCTATTCCAAGTGAAAAAAGCAAAGATACTTAAATCCAGAAAGTAGTCGCTTTTCTGAGTTCCCTGCTGCTAGGACCACTCTGCAGACCCACGAGGAGCTTGTCTGAGCAGAGAGAGAGAGAGAGAAAACATTGATTCCAGATTTATAGTACAGATACATCTCTCGCATATTGTATTAGTATGTTTTAGGAGTAATGAGTTGTCAGTATACCTGAGGCAGTTGCTACATTGCCTCAGGATGTCCATGTCCATCAGGATGGCTGGAGAAACAGTTGGATCTGTCTATCTATTATGTCAGGTTTGTTCTGTAGTAAGTAGTGGGGAGAGGGCTGGATGGGACTGGTTCTGCTGAGGGATTAGTAGAATCAACTAAACTATGGAGGCTTGGAAGTAGGTGCCTGCATCAACGCCTTAAAAAAATGCCCAGCTAAGTTGCTCTCCCAGTCACCAGTTCCAGCAGTTAACTTTTTAATTAGAACATGGTAATATTTAAAAGCAACCAGAACACTTAACATACTCATGGCATGCAGCAAATGCTACATGACAAAGTCAGAAGTACTAATTAATAGACCAGATGTCAGTATAAAACAAAAATATTTCCTAAGGAGCTGAGCTGCCACCCTATTACAAGGGTTACATACTGCCCTTTATACTGTCCTTTGCATCACCACTTTCTGTTGCAGCAGTCTTCCACAAACACATCTCTGTACTTTGATGAATATCAGAAGAAAAAGGTTGTTTCGGATACACTGTTATTTAGAAAGGAATAAGGGAACTAGCAAACTGAAGCAGGATGAGTAATGCAGGTCAAACTTACTGACATGCATTGATTCTATAAAGCAGATTAAGGAACCATCTTCATCCACCCCCAATTAAACAAAGCAGCTGGTGTGTACACAGTAGCAGATGCTCTCTTTTTGTAAGGTTTGTTGTCTACAGATGATAAAATAGAACTACATAAAAATGCTTCCAGCACTAAGCCCTCAACTTCTGTCCTTTTCTAAATGAATAGTTGCACAGACACTATACATACCAATAAAATGGAGAGAGGGTCACAACCAGTAAATCTCCAAAGCAGTAAGAAAATCCTGCCATTCCCTCTAGGAAACAGACATATTGTCTTACACTTAAGAGTAGCCTGCAGTGCATCTGCTGAAACCCAGCAAATGCTTAATTCAATCATTCAAGCTTTTAGTACCATCTTCCTAAAAATTAAAGATATAAGAAATGATTACATTTGCAGCTGCTCATACATAAAACAGCAATGACAAATCATGCAACAAGTGTGAGGAATAATGTCCCCTACATATAGTTATGTGTTTAATCAGCGCTGTTCTTGGCTTCCTGTTTCCCAATATGCACTGCTACATATAGCATATAGTGTAGTAGCTTGTGCTGTGCGTGCAGTCACCATATGAACATTCCACCTGCCCAGGTCTCTGGCTATCTGTAAAAAGCTGCACATAATGATGATTGACATGCAAGTTCCTGCATCTATTTTACCCCCTTTTCCTCTTTCAGCCATTCAGAGACTTAGATTACAGTCAGAAAGCACTTGGCTGCTCAGCTGTGTAAACATACACAGTATTTTCAAACAGTGAGTTACTAGCAGCAAAAAGTACAGTTGTGTACACTTACCATAAATGTAGATGTTCGAGTGTATTCACTGTTGCAGTCCTGAGGAAGCAGATAACCCAAATGTAATGACTGCAACAGTGAAACACGAAGAACATCAAAGCAAGCCTGGCCCATTGCAGCAAAACCTGACAATGAAGCCTCCTGTTTCCAGCAGCAAAACTGGTATATACCACACTTTCAAAGCATATTCAAGACAATAAAAGACAGCCAAACTTCAGAGTGAAAGCATTCAATTTGAATCAGGGCCTTAATCAGTTGGAATATTGTAAGAAAATTCACATTAACCTGCAAATCATCAGCTTTAGTTACTTTAAAACCTTATTAAATCCCCATAATAACTAGTGCACTGGATACAGCTTCATATATTAAAAGTACCGTAACATTCCAAAAATGTTTAAAATTGTCAATTAATCCTTTTAGTCTTAGTTTATCTATTAATAATTAGCTTACATTTCTATCACCATTACTATAACCTATATGCTTTCAGTCATAATACCCTTCAGTCCATTTCACTTTTTTCTTCTTGCTTCAGAACTCAAGCCACATATCTTCACCATGTCAGCCGAATGAAGCAGAGAAAAAGTACCCACTCCCTACAACTCAAAATTCATAGGTAGCTCCATATGTACCCCAGCTTTCCCCTGCTTCTGACGTCCCCCTCGCATACCTCATTGACACTTTCTTTGTCACTTTGCCCAATGCACTTTGTCCCATCATGTTTCTTTTCCTCTTCCCACCATTTTTCTTCTTCCTGTCTTCTTACCTCACCTACCAATTTGTTTGTGTCTTTCGGATTTTCCCGGTTAGGGTTCGCCACAGCAGAACTCCGGTCCGCTAATGATTGGTAGTAGATTTTTACGTGCTGGCTTGCCGGGCCTAACGCACAACCTTCAACGAAGGAACGCCCATTTACGCATATCGCCACACAGAAGACGCTCTAACTGAGAATCGAACGGGCAACGTCTAACTGTGAGGCAACAACGCTACCGCAGCACCACCACCGCAGTCTCACCTCACCTACCAATACACCTGCCAATTCCCATTGATTTTTTTTCCACTGCGAATCCTTCTTAGCTATGACAGTTTTCCTAGCAAGCTATTTGTTTAGCATAAAATGATTACCTGAGTACTTTTTTTTTCATTTTCATGGTTGTCTGTTCTTGGTTACTGCTTAGTAATATAAACTAATATTTCTAGGAAGACATGTAACAATGCAGCATAATTTCATATCCATAAATAATGAATATAATTATAATAGTCTTCTATCCATTAGAAATATTATTTGAAAAATATATTCTGCTCTCCAGATCCAATATAAAGCTTCTCAGAAGCTCAAATTAAAGCATTAAAAGGTTTTCAGAAACAGGTTTCAGTAAAGGAAAGCACTTATTGGCTGACATCCATAAGCCACTGGGCCATTAATAGTGCATAATGCCTGCTCCATTATATATTTAGATAAGCGTGAGTTCTGTGACAAGTTGAATTAAGAATGCCTGTTATGACATCATTCACAATCTTACTCCTGCTATAACAGAATGTGAGACAATGCATATTACATCATCATCATCATCATCAACCCCTTTTTTTCCCATTTTTTACATGGGGTCGGGATGTCATGTTAACTGTCACCATCTCTCTTGATTCAATGCTGCACTCCTGTCTTCTTTGACACTCATGCCTGACTGTCGCAGATCTTCTTGAAAACAATCTATCCACCTCTTTGCTGGACACCCTAATTTCCTATTACCTTCTTCCTGTCTGTCCCAAATCTTCCTCACCAGATTGTCTTCTGCTTTTCTGCACATGTCTGAACCCTGTTCTCTTTGACCTTTTCTGCAATTGGAGCTACTTTTGCTTCTGCTCTTATGCCCTCCTTTCTTCATCTGTTTCAGTGTGCATCGTACCATCCTTCTCAGGCACTTCACTTCTATCACCTCTAGCTTCCTCATGTGGCCATAGACTGAGATTATGAGTACTGCCCTATCATTACACTGGAGTCTGACTGCCATGAGTCTGCCACTAATTCTGATGACATTCATTACTGCCTTCTGAAGCCACTCTCTCAACACAGTTCCAACTAGCCTGTCCTCCTCCTGAGTAGTAGACTCTGGATCCCAAGCCAAATTGCTATGCTGCACTGCCCTTCCATCTTATCTCTTGGATACATAGGATGTCCAGTGTCCTTCACACCATCATACCATCCATGTTTAAGCTCTGTCCTGTCAGCAAACCTACACTGAATGCAGTAATTCTTAGTTCATGTTTTGCAGGCTGATTGGTTTTACGTCCATCTTTCACTCAACAGAGTTATCCCAGGTAACCCAGGCTGGGCAACTGGACACTGGCCGATCAGTAGCTTATTGATCCAGGGCTGCTGGGCTTTATGGCAGCCATTGTTAACATGAGTCCCTGGTGTAGGTCAGAGTAGGCTGGGTCCTCAATCCACTTATCACCGGTAGCTACCCATGCCCATTTGGTGACATTAGTCAACATGACCGAATCACCTAGAGCCATATTTTACACCATAGAGTGGCTAGCCCTGCCATGGCATATAGTCTGTGATCAGTGTTCTCCTGTCTTGAGGATCCTGCGCATCACAATAGATGCCCAAAGTGGTTGGTCTATGCAACTCTTCCCCCATAGCGCACCATGTAGAGTCTGTACTGCTGCCCACAACTCCATTCATTGGTAAGTTTGAGATGGAAAAAAACACTCAACATGATTTTCAGAGGCGGGCGAAACCCACAGAGACACAGAGAAAGCATGCAAACTCCAAACAGGCATTGGCCAGAGGTCAGGATTGAACCTTCTGCCTTGAAGGTAAAGACCTTAACCATTATGCCAATTAGCTAGTTTTTCAATCAGGTTTTTGTGAAAAAGGAAGAAGAAAGGAGGAAACTGATGAGCTAAGTCAGACTAAGGCCATAATGTGTTTGTGTGAGCAACTATTATCCAGAATGGCAGGAAGTATGAGTGTGTGTGTGTGTGTGTGTGTGTGTGTGTGTGTGTGTGTGTGTGTGTGTGTGTGTGTGTGTCTGCAGAATTAATCTTTCTGCTCATCCCTACAGATTCTGCTGCCTGCACCTCCTGTTCACTTGTAGTAACCTCCAGGCTCATGCTAAAGAGAAACTTCCTAAACACAAATACTCCAAATTGCCAAGTCTCCAAGCTTGCTATGGAAGATCACATTTTCAGTAGTCTACTTTTCATTTCATAATCAAGAGGTGAGAGCCATGTACAAAACAGAAGAATGTTCTTGCTGGCTAGAAACAACACACACTTCTGTCCCAATGATTTTACTCACATATCAAGGCTTTAAAAAATTCAGAGTCCACATCATTTAAAAACAGGCAGTTTTGATTGGTCGGACTATCTATCTATCTATCTATCTATCTATCTATCTATCTATCTATCTATCTATCTATCTATCTATGTCTATCTTTTTTCTTCCATTTTGCTGTCATTTCATGCCCTTAATATACTATAGAGTTTAAATTTTTTCTTTCAAGCTATTATAAATCTACTAAAGTTGTTGTTGTTTGTCTTTCGGTCGCCACAGCAGAACTCTGGTCCGCTAATGATTGGCAGTAGATTTTTACGAAATGCCGAGGTGCCAGCTCGATGCTTAACCTTCAACGAAGGCACACCCATTTACACACGCATGTCTTTCGAACGCTACGCAACCACGGGGAAGACATGCAGACTCCACACAGAAGGCACTCCCAAGCCCAGCCGAGAGTGCCTTCTGTGTGGAGTCTGCATGTCTACTAAAGTATCGGTGATAAACAATTTAAATTTATAAAAGAAATGTAAATAAAAATGCAGTAGCCCACCAAACCCAGTTTTTGTTCTCTGTTTAAGGGAAGGGATTACTTTTTTTCTACACACACACACACACACACACACACACACACACACACACACACACACACACACACACACACACACACACACACACACACACACACACACACACACACACACACAACCATAGCCATGGTATAGTAATGCCTGAAAATGGAAATTACAGGAAAAAAATGGTTCATATCAGGGGAGAAAAGGCCCTCTGCTTCCAGCATCAGGCCTCACAACACCTATGGGTAGTCCATTATTTCCCTATAATGCCCACCCTACTGCATATTATTGCTTACTTATTAAGTATGGAGGAATATTCTTACCAAGATAATACTTAAGTGGCTTAGACTCCACTAAAACTGCCCTACTTAATTTCTTTCTTTGCTTCTGTTTCTTGCACTTTTAGAAGAAGCCTCATGATAATCATTTTGCATTTATAAACAGCTCTGCTCACTGTGAAATCTGAGAAACATTATATTAACTTGGCAAATGATCACAGACATGCCTCTTGCAAAGCATTACTTGTTTGCACTTCAGAATGTAGGAATGAAAACAGTATAAGCCTAAATATAAAATACATTCTGAGAGCCAATGGTTAATAAAGATTTGCTCATTGTTGCAAAACATGACTCTGAAGCATGCTGGAATGAAATTCCGATCTGCTGGGCTCTGATGTTTACAACATTGTCTGCCAATCTCAGGGTCACGCCTGTCACAAGACCTTTGTATCTCTGATCATCCAGAACAGCCATTACCATGTCTGAGCTCCCTTCTTGCAGCAGGTAGAGATGAAACTATGTTTATATACACAACCATCATTAATTAGCTGTTTTTATCAATCTCTTTCCAGTGTGTGACATATTTAAAACAGATTATACTATTTCATTAATCAACACTAATTTCTAGCACCTAGTAAGAACCATCACTTGTGTATCCTTTGCAATATGCATGATGCTGTAAACAATTCATTTGTTATGCAAGACTGGCTTCAGCTGGTTTGGACTGGGATTCCAGGGATTTACAGCGGCCATGAGATTTGCATAAACTAACCTCGGCTTTATTCAGTCTTCTGTCTCCTTTTCACATAGAAAGATTTTTTTATTGTTAGATTTGTTTAGAACTCTTGTTACACAAAGATATGACCCTAGGAATTTTAGACAAATTGGGTTAGATGCAGTGATATGTCCTTGTAGCAAAGAACTCCTTTTCAACAAACAAGAGATATGTTTTAATCTTAACAATGCAGAGCTTTGAGAATGGGAGCTACTAATAAGAAATAGAAAGAATAAGGCTTTCCAAATTAAACAAGAATAAATGCCTATCACAGAACAATGCTCTTTTGCAAAGCCCTTCAGTGTTAATTCAGTTGCCTCCATAAATAACCATGAAATGCAGTTCTTAAATTTGCGATTAACTGCAGCTCTCTGAGGTTCTGTGCTGTGGGTAGCATATTTTTCATTTTATCAGTCAAAATTTCACAAGTTATTTCACCAGTTTCACACATTACACAGATATTTTAAAACAAATATTTTGTGACCAGTAAATTGACTGAAAATAGGATGTTTTATTGCATTTGTATCAGTCATTCTTTCATTCTCTTAGTTATAAAGCACAGATGTTGAAATGCAAAGTCTATAGCTTAGTTAGAGATCCTGAAATGCAAGGTTATAGTTTAGATACAAAGTTAACTTCCTGCTGTTGTCTCTGTGAGAGTTTGTCCAATTATTATTAAGTACAATTTCCTCTGTTTTCAGGACTGATGATAAATACTTGTGATGAAAGAAGGAAGGCATGTTTGCTTCAGATTGTGTTCTTGTATTCATCCAGGATCATTTAGCAGATGCTGACATGAAATTTTAAAGGACTGCTGCATTCAGAGTATGAAAAGTGACAATGAATTTGGATGCCTTATTTACAGTTTCCATACTGTTTAACGGCGTGTATTTTTTTTGGCTACCTTGATGTTGACTTTTGATAAAAATAAAAGCCCAATGTGAGAGCTGTTGATTTTTAAAAATTCATATATTTTAATATATATTCCTTTAGTGCTTTAGGAAATGTAATAATTCAGAATAAAACAAGAGGGCAAGTGCAAAGAAAAAGAAGAAGCAAAATAAATAAAAGAAACATGAGTAAAAAAAAAAATTACTTTGAAACTAACAGTGTCAACTTGCTTACAAATGGAAAATTAAAATAAAATGAATACCGTAGAAATGAAAATAAATATTGCAGCTTGATAAATAAAAGTATCATAGCTCATTCTCAAATGAAAACAATATATTGCTGATATAGCCTGTGAATAAACAGTTTTTTTAAGCCAAAGGACAAATTTCATAAATGCTGAAGTTAAAAACTGGAAAAAAAACGTCCAAGAAAAAAACAAAAACAAAATTGTCTTGCTCTTTTGTTTTCTTTTTCTCTTTCTCTCATTCTCTGTCTTGACTTTTTACCCAAAGAGCTCTATTACACAACCTTCCTGCTGTGAATTCAGGATGCCTAGGGTCCTGTGCCTTACTGTCATCTAGATGTACAATAATACATTAAGTACTGTGTCCTAACTTCCACCTTTGTAAAGTGGATGTACTTCTTATAGGTTCATAGGTTCAAAGGTAAGTATTAGGTTAGATACCCCTGTGGCCTATTTTAAGCCTAACCAGTTTTCCTTTTTGTGCTGGAATTAACCTACCCCATTTAGTTAGAGACTGGCCTTACCCATCCCATGGTTAATATTTGTGTAGTACCTCTAATGAGAATAACTGAGATTATAGATAATTTGAGGGGACCCATGCATGGGATAAAGCATTAAGAGCTGCCTCTGTCCATTAATAATACAGGGGGCAGTTCTGGGGTATATCTTCTGTTTCCCATCCACAGAACCAAGTTGCACTTGCATATGGACAGGGATGAACTTTGTTTTATGCGGATGGGAAGTCTGTTCCAGAGCAGTGGTATCGTGTCTCTCCAAATTGTTCTGTTGATGTTGCAGAAGATGTTTATATTCCTAGACCTAGTATTTCTAATGCCATTTGATTTGCTGATGTGCAGTAAATCCATTGGTATTGGGTTGGAGGATGCATTATATGCCAGACATAGGTCACCTCTTAACAGTCTGTAGGATACAAAGTATAGTGACGGAGTTTTGATTCATTTCATGTAAGACATGTTGTTTGGGCCTTGTATTCTTTTAGTAAGGTATCTATGTGGGCATTCCAATTGTCTAGATAGATACATGCCAAAGGGGGCATTATATTAAATGACTGGCCTAATGAGGGCTGAGTAAAGGGGGACAAATACATTTCTAGATCTAGATACAATCCCTTTGTATATAATATGTGCAATATAGAAGGACTTTCTTATAATAACACATTCTTTTCTACCCTCTTCTGATTAATTCTTTTAGCTATTATGCAATATTTTGTATGCTCAACTAATTGTCCCATTTTTAACAGCAGCTTCTGCTCTAGATTCAACTAAAAACTCTAGGAGAGCAGGTCTTTCATGTAGAATTCCCCCACCCCTTCCTCTTTGCCTATACTTTGATATCAATCTGTGATAAGGAAGGCAATCTCTAGCCTGCAGTACAAATGTCTTCTTGGCCTCTTCCTATTATATTACCTTTCCCTCTTTAGTAATTTGCTCCCACTACCTTGGTTCCTTTGACAGTTTTCTCCAATAAATTCCAGCCCCCTCTTGCCTATTCTCTGTACCCCTGATTGCAGTCATCCTTGTTGGCAAAATCTCCTTTCTCCATTCTTGTGTTGGATTCATTCTTAGAATACTTTCTGCTACTTTATATATATAATATTTTGTATGACTGTTGTTATTTTCCTTAACAATATGCATCCATATCTCACTATCTCCTTATTTCTTAAATTTCTCCCCTGTTTCATCATCATCAGCCTTAACTGTGTAATTCTAAAATTTCCCTTTAAATCAGGTAATCCTAAACCATCTTGTTTTGTTGGAAGGATCAGCTTATCCCACTTCACCCTTGCCATCTTCCCCTCCCAGAAAAATGTCTTCAACTCTTTATTAATTATTGTCCACAACTTCTAATTTGGTTGATAAAAATATGCCTGACCTGTATATAAAACTAAAGGGGTCTAAAACATTTTCATTGCTTATATCCTGCTATCTGTATCAATAAACAAGAGCTTCCAATTTCCCATTTTTGTATTATTTTTTGTTTAGTCTCTTCCCACATATCCTTTTAATCCATACTCCTAAATATTTTGTTTTATTGGGTTCCACATAACTATGGGTACTGCTGGTGAAATTCACTTGTGGGTACATAGTTTACAGCTATAGCCTTTGTTTCATCTTCATTCATTTTATATCCTGAAAAGACTTGAAGCTGTCTCAAGATGTTCCACAACACTGAGATGTCCTTTTCTGTTTTTATTAGGTACAAAATAATACTGCCTGCAAATAAAGCCAATCTTTTCTTGATTACCATACCAATTATATCCATGGATTTCTGAGCCTCTTGATTTCTTTGCCAATAGCTCTAAACATAAACCAAATAACAAAGGGGAACAAGGACATCCCGCCTGGTTCCTCTGTTCAGACACATCTTGCTGGAGAGTAACCCTCCTACTTTAATTGACTTTAATTTTTGCCTCCAGTCTCACACATATCCTCATAATTAACCTGATTGTATCAGGTAATGCAAATGCTTCCACTGACCTACTCATAAAATCCCAGCTTATTGTGTTGAATCCTTTCTCTGCATCAAGACCCACCAAGAACAGCATTGTTTTCTTACACACTGTTTCCTTCTGGATCATCATTGTTCTATTAATAATGTCAAATGTTTGCCTCCCCTCCACAAAACCACACTGGTCTATGTTTATCAATTTTGGTGACACATTTGCCATTCTTTTAGCTATTACAGCCATAAGTACTTTATAATCATGGTTTAAGATTGAAATGGGCCTATATGAAGCTGGGTCTGATGCATCTTTACTGTCAATAGTTATTACAGCCAATACAGCTTTCTTACAGGATGTTGGTGCTTCCCTGCCTTTTAAAATACTGTTAAACAAAATCTTCCAAATCCTTATCACTTTTTCCCCTCCTAGCTTCCAAACCTTCACATGAATACCATCTATTCCTGGAGACTTCCTGCAGATTGAATGTATGTCACCATTTTTATCTCATCTCTTCCTACTTTAAGTGTTAATTGTTGAGCCTCATCTACCTCTAACCTTGGTATTCTTAAATCTTTCATAAACATTTCCATCTGTGCTCTTAATTGATTTCCACATTTCTCTGCTTTATACAAATTTTCATAAAATTTTCAAAATATCTCTAATACCTGTACAGGCGCTCTAATTATTTGTCTTACTACAGGCCTCCAAAGTTTGGCAACAATGCATTCTATTTTCTATTGCCTAAGTTGTTATACTAAAAGGTTTGTGCTCTGGAGTTATCAAAAAACAGTTGCTTAACAGCAGTCTTTCTAAACTCATGCATATTTTCCATTATTTTCTCTTTAGCACTCTGCAGTTGCACCTCTTCCTGTTCTGTGAGATTCCCGTTATTCTGCAATACTTTAACCTTTGTCAGCCCCCTAAATAATTCCTGTTTTTCTTTTATTTCTACCATATCTTTAAACTCCACTTTCATTTTATCCCACTCACTATAAATTCTGAAGAAATTTCTATCTTCCCTAATAATTCTGAAATAATTTCCATGACTCATTCCTCAAATTCCTCTTTTTTTAACAGCTAGGTATGGAAGTGGCAGTGTCTCATTTTTACTTAATTAGCCTGCATTTTTATGTTGTTTGTTATGGTATATGATCTGAAATAATCATTGGATGTCTGTCAAAGCTTTCAGTTAAATACACATGTTCATGGGAAAATTAATTTCTGTTTTCTCTAGCTCAGCTATTGTACCTTGGGGAATAACATGTAAATTTTCTCTGAAATACTGATTCTCCAACTACTGAATTCATTTCTTCTATAACAAATATTTTTATAAATGTCTTCATAAATCTACCTTCTTTTGTTATATTTCCCTTCTAGGTCCCCCAGATACATCGTCACTGTTGCAAATCAAATTCCAGTCCTCACCTTTAAGTAATATTTCATGCTGAAAGCTGATTATTTCTCCTCAAATCTTCTCTAGCTCCAGAAAACTATCCACTTATGCTCTTCTGATGAGGTTAATACAAATACTGGAAAATATACATCTGCTTTAGTGGGATTGGATTTATTGGCTTGAATGTAACCATAAGGACTTAAAAAGTAGAAAAAGTCGAGGACATTCAGAAGCCATGTACCTGAAACATTTGCTGCCTTTAAGGGATCATTTGCATCTATATCATGGACTTCCATTATAGGAGGTTTAAGGTATCACACAGTGAAAACCCTAGTTTGGTTGTGTTTTCCTTGCAGTTTTTCCTGAGTGGTTTCTCTGTGTGACCTTTTTATCATTTGTTTATATATATATATATATATATATATATATATATGGGTTACCTTCATTTGATCGAAATTTTATTTGACTGAAACCCATTTGACTGACAACTAGTACTTCAGTACACTTTATGGCAAATAAAAGGGATTTGACCCCTTCCCCAATGTAGTGCGACCCTGGAGTTGGTATATAATGTACAATTCTGCACTTAAAGGGTTAAGAGTTAATACATTTATTCTATGTAAAATGTATAAATACTGATGGTCTCTGTAAAAGCTGCTGACGCCTAAAAGTCTGTTGTTCTTTCTGTGGAATGTTGAAATAGGGGCCTCACACTAGCAACAGATAAATGTTGTGTTAGGAAGAGACAGTTACAGGACCATTACTCAGAAACTGGGTTTGACAGGGCAAGCCCTGTGGTCAAGCTAAATTCTGAGAGATGTTTTTGTAAGTCAGCAATTAACTGATAAGCACCTGCTGTGTACATGCAAAGAACTGTATAAAAACAGCAGGCTGGGCTATTAAAAATCAGACAAACCTTGTACCTACATGCTTTGTCTCCTTGCTGCAAGTAATAAAGAATGCCTTGCTGAACCTTACGTGAATTGATCTTTGTATTTTCTTTAACAGATTGGTCCTTCGAGCTGGAACCCTCTCTTCACCTCAGATCAGACGGCCAGGTGGCTGAAACCGTACGGGGAAGAAACCAGATCAGTTCTTCTGCAATATAAAGACCTCCGACTGAATTGTCGTCAAAAGAGGCCAGTCACCTTCTGATCTGCGATTGAAGGACGGGCATCCGCGAATCAGTGGTCAATCACATAGGCTCAGGTAAGGTGGGTTTTGCTATTCTGTTTTATTCAGTCAGGGACAGGAAAACTGCATTTATTTCTGTTAGACTGTATTTTCATTCAGTCAGGGACAGGAAACTGCATTTATTTCTGTTAGACTGTATTTATTCAGTCAGGGACAGAAAAACTGTATTTTGTTTTTGTTAGACTGTATTTTCATTCAGTCAGGGACAGGAAACTGCATTTATTTCTGTTAGACTGTATTTATTCAGTCAGGGACAGAAAAACTGTATTTTATTTCTGTTAGACTATATTTTCATTCAGTCAGGGACAGGAAACTGCATTTATTTCTGTTAGACTGTATTTATTCAGTCAGGGACAGAGAAAAACTGCAGTTCTGTCATAGACTAGGTGAACAGGATAGTAGAAGGTTAGACAGTCATTCTGAAGAGACTATAACAAAATCCGTGGTACACGTAAAAAATTGAAGGTAATAGATAAAATTACTAAAGGTAACTACGTAGTGAGCAATGGGTAATTATAACTGTGGTGCAAAGACATCAAAAGACCCACCATTAACAGAAGATGGTAAATATATGCAGGTACAGCGCGCAGATAATGTTAGATATTTTTCAAAATGGGTAACTAAGTATGATTTTGATGGAAAATTAGATAAATCTTCACTTCTCAAATTGATAAAGCAAATAAAAGCAGACTCCAAGGGGCAAGTTAAAAAACAGCGACAATTAGGAATTCCCCAGGCACACAGATGGCTGGAGGAAGCAAATCGAAGAGACCAGAAAGAAAAAAACTCTAAAACAATGTTTTTAGATAAAGAGGATAACCACCTAGTACTAGCTTCAGCACCCCCTCCCCCACCAGCATATGGGGCAAGTAATCAACACAGAGTGCCTCCTCTATGTCCTGTAGTTACAGGAGGTGAGGACTCTGTAAAAATAAAGCTAGTAAAAGTTAGGGGTCCAATAGGGACTAGGTCCAAAACAAAAAACACAGATGATGATAAAAATCTCAAAGTCTGGTGATTGTTTAGTGAAACCCAGGCCACGACTAGTTGGGGAAGAAGAACTCTGTCCTCTTATTGAGGTACCTAATCCCAGAGCAGGTCAGGATAATCAAGACCCTACTTTATTAGTATATAGACCCTGGAGTCCCAAAGATATTCGGAAGGCCACTGAGGGTATTCCTCACCCTAGGGTCAACTTTCCAAAATTTTCGGAGGACCTGCAAGGTATGAGGCTAAGCTATAACCTAAATGGAGAAGAGATAGAGAAAGTGGTAAGACAAATTATAGGTCCAGACTGGCACATGGTCTGTGGTGATTGGAACCCTCATGACACTCAGCAGAGACCCCTTCCACATAACAGCGTAGGATTAGATGCCCAGGTGACAGGGCTTACAGACCGAATTTCTGAAAAGTGGCGACCATGGGCAGACTGGACCTGTATTAATCAGTGTGTCCAGCAAGAAGGCAAATCAGTTGACCGCTATTTTGCTAGGCTCATAGAGTGCTTTAATAATCATTGTGGGATGCAAATCCCTGATAATCAAGCAACAGACTCCCCCTGTGAACAACAGTTAAAAAATGCCTTTCTGAAGGGGAGCAGTGCTCTTATTAGTAGTTTTATTACAAAACACATGGTAGATCACTGCACAAGCAGATTACAACCACTGCTTGAGTATGCAAGGCATGCTGAGAGGCACTTTAATAGCAAAAAGAAAATGCAGGTATTTTCATTAGAAGACGGGGCTGAGGTATATGTGGTACATCCAGGGAAAAAGAGCAAAAATAGGGACGGTAGGCAGTCTGACCAATGGTCAGAAGATTCTGAGGGACGTAAAAATGGGGAAAATGTTTTAAATGCGGGAAAAAGGTCACATGACAAGGGATTGCAAAAGAAATAATAGGACAAGGATGGATGAACAAAAGGGTGATAACTGACTATATGATAGTCAGAAAGCACATGGAAGGGTTACAATACAAAGCAGGATAAATGATAATGTAAAAGTAAAAATGGAGGAAGCACAAGATGGTGGAGGGGATGACAATGAAAATGACAGTGATGAGGTATTAGACTTGGCACTTCTGTGCTTGGAACTCTTTTCAGCAGATACCAAGCCAGAAGTCACCCTTATGGTGGGAGGAAGGTTATCTTTTTGTGTGATTCTGGGGCTTCACGGACCCTGATACATCCCTCCGAATTACCGGAGTGTACACGGTCTTCGGATTACATATTTGTTAAGGCTGCAAATGGACAGCTATACCAGGAGCCTCTCTCACACAAAATTATGATCACAGATCCTGTAACAGGGTTGACACAGAGAAGTAAAATTGTGGTGTCTGCAAAATGCCCAATAAATCTCTTAGGCAGAGACTTGATGCAGTTATTTGGCATAGCGGTGGTTCCAACTATAGAAGGGATGCAAAAGCACAACGACAGACTGACATCTGTGAAGTGCATGATACCTGTGTAGTGCAGCCAAGAGGTGAGATGTTTTACTGGTACAGTCAGGACCTGGTTACTACCGGCCCAGGGACTGTAACCAAAGAATTAATGGATTTGGCCATTAGTAGATTTCCCTCATTAGATATTAAAAAGCAGCCATTACTGCACTGCACCTTGTATTTTCGTGACACACAAGGGCCAAATGAAGACTACAGAGATAAGCTGTTTAAATATCACACAGCAAGGCTAGTGTTACGTAACCTATACTGGGACACAATGGAAAATAGCATAGCCAGCTGCTCTCTGCCTAAAGAAATAACAGCACTTTACAAATCTGACCTCCTACCACATGTGAGCCTCACTAAAGACAGAAACACAAAATGGGTAGAGTTGGGCAGGAAGATTACCAGATGGGAAAAACAGACCAGGGAGGAGCTTTCAGAGCTGGGAGTGCAGGTACAAAAATTGAACTGGGTAACTCAAACTAAGCCAGCAGTCCACCTGCATTTTCACAAAAAATATTTGACAAACACTCCTGTTAAAGGAGGAAGAGAATGCTCTGAAAGGTACTCCAGACAAACTGTGGTCCACAGGGAAATCAGATGTAGGCCTTATTCGCACAGCAGGACCAGTGGTGATTACTCCAAAATCAACATTTAGACCTCAAAAACGTCAATACCCGTTGAGAAAAGATGCAGAGGCAGGGATAAAGCCCATTATAGCTGCACTCCTCAAAGGTGGTGTGTTAATTGAATCTCCTGATTCACCATGTAACACACCTTTGTTCCCAGTTAAGAAAGCTAATGGAGAGTGGCGCATGGTTCAAGACCTGCAGGCTGTAAATGAGACAGTAATACCTAGGGCACCTACGGTACCTGATCCACACACACTCTTAAATGTGTTAAAACCCCATCAGAAATATTTTTCTGTAGTAGATATTAGTAATGCATTTTTCTCAATTCCGATACATCCGGACAGTAGATTTTGGTTTGCATTTACGTATCAGGGTAAAAGATACACATACACTGGACTACCACAGGGTTATTGTGAGAGCCCCACGATATTCTCACAAGAGATGTCAAGTAACTTAGCAAGATTTAGCCCACCGAAAAATAGTCAAATCCTGCTTTATGTTGATGATATCTTATTAGCAGCTCCCACTTTACAAGCTTTCCGAGAAGACACTCTAGCATTGCTATGATTTTTAGCTGCTGAGGGACACAAGGTAAACAAGGAAAAATTGCAGCTTTGGCAAAAGCAGGTCCGATATTTGGGCTACATAATATTTGATGGAGGTAGAACCTTGGATGAGGACAAAAAATAGCTATTTTTTTAGGGTCCAAAACCCATTACTAAAAAGGAAATGATGTCCTTTTTGGGTACGACTAACTTCTGTCAAAGTTGGATTCCAAACTATGCTTTGAAAGTGGCACCCTTGTCTGACCTCATATACAAAAAGCCTATGGCAGCACAGGACCCGGTGATTTGGACATGGGAGGTGGATTTAGCCTTTTGTAATTTAAAACAGTTAATAGCGTCTTCTTTTGTCTTGGGGTTACAAAATTATCACAAGCGCTTTTTTCAAACTGTAGACTGTAAGCACAGCTATATGACATCAGTCCTGATGCAACAACATGGGGATAAGCAATGTCCCATTGCTTATTATTCATCACAGTTAGATCCAGTGGCACGGTCCTTACCCCACTGTGTTCAAGCGGTTGTTGCAGCTGCTATGGCAGTGCAGGCTTCGGCCTCAGTGGTTTTGTTTCACCCACTTACCCTAAGGGTCTCTCATGCAGTAGCAATTATTTTGTTACAAGAAAAGGTAGCATACCTTTCCCCAGCTAGACATCTCTCCTGCATGACTGTTTTGCTGAGCCAGCCTCACATGATGATTGAATGGTGCACAACCCTGAATCCATCAACTCTGCTCCCTACCCCTGTAGATGGTACTCCACATCACTGCCTGCAGGAGATTAAGCAGACAACATTACCTAGGAAAGACCTCACAGATATACCTTTAACAGATGCTGATCTGACATATTATGTAGATGGCTCATGCAAAAAGAACCCAGCAGGACAGAACCTAGAGGGCTACGCTGTAGTATCCGACACAGAGGTTATCGAGGCAAAACCCTTAACACGACATTTGTCCGCACAGGCGGCAAAATTAATTTCACTCACTCATGCATGTACTTTAGCTAAAGGTAAGCGTGCAAATGTTTTTACTGACAGTCAATATGCTTTTTCCACGGTGCATGTGTTTGTACAGCAATGGAAAAACCGAGGTATGATTACATCAACTGGTAAACCCATAAATCATGCACAGCTTATATTAGATCTTTTAAACTCCATTCAATCACCTCAGTGCTTAGCTATCTGCAAATGTGCAGCTCACACAAAACAGCAGGATGTTATTTCAAAAGGTAATGCAAGAGCTGATGCTGCTGCAAAGCAAGCAGCCGCAAAAGCTTGCTTACATCTTGTAGAAGATTTAGAACCCTCTGAAAGTCTAAATTTGGACATGCTACAAACAATGCAATCATTGACCACACAGGTAGAAAAAAGGCGTTGGTTAAAGCAGGGGGCCGTCTTCAAAGACGGTTTGTACATCTCAAAAGAAGGGAAACCAATATTACCTTCTAATCTGTTTCGTTATGCAGCATTATTGAGCCATGGGCAGTGCCATGTCTCAACAGGGGGAATGGTACAGATAGTGAACCAGGTGTTCACTGCATATGGATTTTCAAACTACTCTAAAAACTTTTGTTTAGCATGACAGATTTGCAATCAATATCATGCACAAGGAGCAGTACGGCCCAGTCAAGGGAGTTTCCCCACACCTCCATACCCATTTCACACCATTTGCATGGATTTTATAGAGTTAAATAAATGTGAAAATAAGAAGTACTGCCTTGTCATTATAGATATGTTCTCGAGGTGGGTGGAAGCTTTTCCAACCAGGAACCCGGATGCAGCTACAGTAGCAAAGGTTCTTGTGAAAGAAATTGTTCCTAGGTTTGGCATTCCGGAGAGAATATATAGTTACAACGGAACACACTTTGTAAACCAAACTATACAACAGCTAAGTAAGTTTTTTGGTATTTCTCTAAAAAATCATTGTGCTTATCATTCTCAGTCTGCAGGGTTGGTCTAAAGACATAATGGTATACTTAAAAGTAAACTGAGGAAACTAATGGCTGAAACTGGGAAAACCTGGCTGTACTGTTTACCCCTGGCACTGTTGAACATGAGAACAGTTCCCTCAGCAAAAAGGCTGACCCCATATAAAAAACTGTATGGGAGGACGTATTGTACACCCCAATGGAAACCTCTCATGCCTTCAGACCAGGAAGCTGATCTTACACTAGCTGAATATATGAAGAAACTGTTAAATTCTAAACATCTGTTGCAGTCTAATTCTGTTTCAGGTTCAGAGCAGACTAAGATGCCGAAAGTAACAGTGACGCCAGGAGACTGGGTGTGGATCAAAATCGTGAAGAGGAAGAACTGGGCATCACTGAAGTGGGAAGGTCCCTACCAGGGGCTTCTTTCGACACCGACTGCAGTCAAGATTGCAGAGTGAGCTTCGTGGATCCATCTGACACACTGCAAGTTAGTGAAGAAATTCGAATTGGGTAAAGATCTTACCTCTCCATCGGGACCCTAAGCACAAAAGTCTGGCTACAAAGGGGGGTCAGATCAATAGGAACTGATCCGTCTCAAACCCAGTGAAGCAATCATCAGTGCTAAGGTCCTATAGGGTAGAGAATAAGATAAGAATACCCAGATTAAGTGACATGATTGCACCAAAGAAAGTTGAATTCCATCCTTTTGGGAAAACCGAAGAAAACAGAACACTGGAACGACAACCCTTTCCACAAAAATATTGTGTGGTAATCTCATTGACTGTTATTGTGGTCATTGTTTTTCTGCTATGGCCATTTCTCTTTTCCGCCACATTTACTGAACCTAGCAAGCGTGCAGCATGGCATCCTGCTTTCAACACATATCAGGCTATCAAGTACGCATATGCAGATACCATTAATGTTTCTAATTGTTGGATCTGTGCAGCTATACCAACTGCACATGGAGAATTACCTTTAGTGGCATCTCCACTAAATGTTACCGAGACATGGACAAGCTTGTTGAGCAACACGACTAATATTACGTCTACAAATGTGGTTGCCTTACAGCTGGCCCTCCGTCAAAACGGAACGGTGTGTTTTCAAAAACTTGATAAAACTAGGTTATGGTGGAGCCATTGTAACAAAACAGTAGTCTATAACTGCACTGCAGACAATTTGGGTTGTGTGGCAAATTTCTCATCTACAAAAAAACTTGTTAAAAACTCTATAGCTAACTTTGTCCAGGAAATGGAAACTGTCTATTGGAAAATGTTCCGAGGACAGCAGCACTTTGGGGATCGCTTCGAGTTTATCAACATCACCATAAAAGTGGAAGATTGTTATTTTTTGTGTGGAAAAAAGGCATATAAATGGCTACCAAGAAAGTGGTCTGGAAGTTGCTTTTTGGGCTACCTAGTTCCAGCTATATGACACACGTTAACTTTACCTCAAGGGAAAATCCGAAATGTTCGAGAAGTTAAAAAACCTGCCAATCCAGCAGGCCAAATCGATGCATCATGGATATATCACCATGACCTGGCTCACATCAGTGATAAAGGACTGTCCCACATGGCTCTCTGTGATGACGTCATATCATGGGCCGGCATACTACCTCAGTACAGAGTAGTAAAATCGATTTGGGAACTGAAAAAGTTGTCCAAGCTGTTTGAAACATTGAGCAATGCAACCTTTTCCACCTTGGAATTGGTGACAGATAAACTGACCGTTATGAGAGCAGTAGTGCTTCAAAATCGTATGGCTCTCGATTTCACCCTGGCAGTTAATCCAAGAGGAATGCTGTTCGTTTATCCCAGACAATGAACACGAAATAGATAGCCATCTCAAAGTGATTCAGCAAGTATCTGCCTTGACCAAGCCAGGTCAAAATCCTTTGACAGACTTTTTCCAGAGATAGTTTGGGGGATGGGTCAGTGTCCTGATGAATCTGTTGATCGCCATTTGTGTTGGAGCAGCGATATTAATGTTTTGTGGATGCTGCTGTGTCCCCTGCACGCGTGGACCTGTAAAAAGCACTATAGATGCCTCAGTCTCAAAGACCTTGTACCAACAAAGTACTGAATATGAAAAACTACTAAAATTGGAGGCGGAAGAACTGTTTACTTGAGCCTAAGCCGAATGACTCTCTGACTGCAAGGCCCTGGGTGGAAATGGTCAAGAGATGAAATGGACTTGTTTTAGACTCATTAAACAATAAGAATAAAGTATTAAAAGGGGGGAAATGTTAGAGAAATGTACAAATTGTATAATGTACAATTCTGCACTTAAAGGGTTAAGAGTTAATACATTTATTCTATGTAAAATGTGTAAATACTGGTGGTCTCTGTAAAAGCTGCTGACACCTAAAAGTCTGTTGTTCTTGCTGTGGAATGTTGAAATAGGGACCGCACACTAGCAATAGATAAATGTTGTGTTAGGAAGAGACAGTTACAGGACCATTTCTCAGAAACTGGGTTTGACAGGGCAAGCCCTGTGGTCAAGCTAAATTCTGAGAGATGTTTTTGTAAGTCAGCAATTAACTGATAAGCACCTGCTGTGTACATGCAAAGAACTGTATAAAAACAGCAGGCTGAGCTATTAAAAATCAGACAAACCTTGTACCTACATGCTTTGTCTCCTTGCTGCAAGTAATAAAGAATGCCTTGCTGAACCTTACGTGAATTGATCTTTGTATTTTCTTTAACAGTCACAAATCTTGTTGCTGGGTATGATACACTAATGGCAGAGGATCTTTATACTTAAAGCATAATAATGAGGCAAGACAGTTAAACTGGGAATTATGCAAATACTACAGTACTGAAGTAGTTAAGAAATGTTGGAAACACGAGCCACAAAGTATTATAGAAAATTAATTTTATATCACATGGGATCATCCATTACCAGCATTTCAAAAATATATATGTGAGAAAACCAGATATAGTAGTCCATGAAAAGAAGACAAAAGTTGCATTGATCATTGAAATTGCTACACCCAGTGATTACAGTGTCTTAAGTACAGTGAGACACAAAGTCATAAAATACCAGGATTTGCAGGCAGAAATGAGGGCTATGGGGAAGAAGGATACGCAGACAGTTCCAATAGTGGTAGGAGCAACTGGTCTAATAAAAAATAATTTACAGTTATATTTAGATAAGCTCCAGATACATGTAACTCCATGTGAACTTCAGAAGGAGTCATTTCTGGACAAATTCTGGGTGCTGTGAAGAGCACTTTTGGCTAACATCAATGATTGAAACAATACAAATTTCATGAACTTTAATCATACTTTGACTTAGGAATTGGGTCCATTCCCATCAAGGTATTAGAAACCCAAAATACCTGAAGAAATCAAACAGCCATAAGATATAGCAAGTCTCCTCGCAGGAAATAAAATCAAATATAACTCCCCATACTATCACTAGAGAACAGGTCCTTAACACTCTCTGTAAGGCTAAGAATATTGCATCAATAGGCCCACAAGATATCCCAGGATTCCTTCTAAATAGTATGAACATGACCCATCAGGCCTTCTGGAATTTCTATTTAACTGTAGCCTCCAAACAGGTTTCATGCCTCATGAGTGGAGAACAGCAGTAGTCATAGCTCTGCACAAAGTTGGGCCATCAACAGACCCTGGTAACTACAGATCCATAAGTCTTACTAGTTTCATATGCAAAGCCATGGAAAGACTTATCATGGAAATGATCAATAATGACATAGGAAATCTCTAGACACGGACTCCACCCAGTTTGGCTTTGGAAAAGGCAGGTCATGCCTACTCAGCCTGGTAGATTTATTTGAAAAGGTCACCAAAGCAATGGATGAGGGCAAAATGTTTCACACTGCCTACTTTGACTTGGCCAAGGAATTTGACACAATACTTCACTCAGGCATTGTTGAAAGAACTCAGGAAGTTAGAAATGGGGAGTCCACCTCTACAAAGAGGTGCATCACAAGCAGAGTCCATGAGGGATCAGTCCTGGGACTGCTCCTTTTTGGCATTTACTTCTCTGAAGTCAAGGACAGTGTCAATGGCCTATGGCTGACTAAATTTGCAGATGATTGCAAATTAGGAGCAATCAGAGACTCCACCACGAACACAAACTAATGTTCTCCAGGAGGGGCTGACACAGACAAATAAATGATGTTAGAGTTGGGACTAAAACGAAATGCCAAGAAATGCATAATAGTATCCTTTGGAACGTTATCCACCCATGGAAACTATCATATTGACAACACTCCCCTAAGTGTTGACCCAGTAGTCAGGTACTTGGGGACACACATAGACAGTAATCTAGCCTTTGACCACCACTGTCTACAGTAGTGAGGAAATCATTCTATGTTGTGCAACTTATAAATAAATGTATGGCATCTAGGTCCAAGGAGGTCATTGTTCCACTGTATTTGACATTCATCAGACCTATCATTGAGTACAGTTCTCCCTTTGTTATGCACCTTACCAGCCACAGCTTTTCAATTGCAACATCCACAGAGGTTCCTCACTACAAGAATACAGGGCATAAGTAACACATCCTATGCAGACCACCTCAAGGCCTTATTCCTGTATTCTGTCTCCTTCAGGCTGTTGAGGGGAGATCTATACCTGGCATACAAGGCATTGTCAGATCCCACCCTGATGGACCTCCTGCAAATCCACAAAACAAACAGCACCAGAATTACTCATTCTAAAGACTTAAACTTTATGATATGAATAGGACCTGCTGGAGAGTAGAGAGACAGGTATGTATCCTTGAGACTACCCCTTTTCTGGAACAGGCACCCCATTTCTGTGCAACAGAGTTCCTCCCTAACCCAGTTCAAGTGTAACTTGGACAATTGGATGGAAAACAGGAAATTAATTCCTGGTATGGCATATATGTGTCTAATCCTCTTCTGTCAATATTAGAGCACCTCTATCAATTAGTATAAGCACTCTCCTTTTCCCTTGTCCCTGATACTCGGCTGAATCTCCACTCCGATCTTTTTTATCAAATATACATGCTTACTTCTTTCCAAATGTCTGTTGTAGCATTGCTTTTTTATACTCTGCATTTCTTAATATAATTCAATACTCTTTCCTTTTTATCTGTACCTGTGAGACCATTCATATTCCAAAATAATATGGGTAGAGAAGTTGTATGATATACCTGTGGAAGCTAGTTTTTTATTTTGCTTTATTTAATTTATAAAAAGAGAGAGAGAGCAGATAGTTCCCTAAGAGTATGGGACCAGCTGTCCAGCTATGCTAGTTGTTTGTTCTATGGTCTTCGTTGGTGGAAAGGTCTATTGCTGAAGTCTTGTTCAGAGTAGCTTTTTGTTTCACCTGGAGTTTCTCATCTGTGAAAAAATTCTTAAGTTCGTTCTACATACGAGAAAATCTCCACATTGGCTGAGACAGGAAGAAGGAAAGGTGTGACAAAGACTTCCAGCCAAAAGGTGGATGTCTTTGTCGAGTACAATGCCCCATTTGGCATGTACCTGACTAGACACCTGCAACAACGGGAGAGGCCACAAAAGTACCTCACAAAGAGGATCCTAGGCCTTAAACACTTGTCCTATATGGACAGACTAAAAAAGCTCCAACTATTCTCTGTCTCATATTGTCTACTTAGAGGTGATCTCGGATTGACTTACAAAGCCATGTCTGACCCAGTTCTGTTCAAAATGCTACATCTAAAGAAATCGCAATCCCTCCACACCACATGCTCCAGAGACCTCAACCTCATTACCACAATCAACAGAACAAGCTGGAGGGACAGCTTCATAACCCAGAGACTGCCCATGCTATGGAATACACTTTTCATACATGTTAAACAGAGCACCTCACTAGCCCTCTTCAAGGGAAATCTTGATGAGTGGATGGGAAATAGAACTTTCAGCCCAGGGATCACTCCAGTGGCTGTATTCAACAGAGGCACTGGGAAATAAGGTCGGGTGGCACGATGCCAGGGTAATCCCATGGGCTAGGCTTGTAAAGGCTCCAGGGCCATTAGCCTAGTACCCACCTATGAACCTATGATTGCATGAGAGAAGACAAGGTGAAAAATACAGTCACAAGAAAATGCTTTATGCCATAATCATACTGGGTGCAGATGGCTCCAGCACTATACCTCCTAGAAATTTAGAAATCGAAATTAGGGCTGGTCATGACATAGATATTAGGACCCTTATCTGGATGTATCTTCTGCAGAGAACATTATGGATAAAAATCCTGTTTCGCTCACTGCTTGTAAGCAGCTTGTCTTTTACTCCTGTTTAACCAACCTGGACCAAAGACAGAACTAGCTTTTTTGTGTACCTACTGAATTACAGTTCCCTTTATAATGTAAAAAACATCAAGCACTTCAAATGCTACAGCTTTTTTACTAACTACTAAGAACAAATGATTACTTTTTATGGAACTAATTATCATTGAGTAGGAAAAATAAAAGTCTTTAAGCTGGTTGTTATGGTACCTATAAAACATAGCTCAATTGTAGTACATTTGTAATTTTGACATTTTTGAACAAACTGTCAGGCCAGAAGCTTAATAAGCAAGACATATAAACAAGATGCTTTCTAAACTCCATGAGACCTATACTGGAAACTGAATTTTCTGAAATTTGTATGTATTACATGACATGCTAACATTCGTTCTCTGTTTTGTCATTGTCTACAGCTATTTATGTTTGGCTTTATTGGCCTAAATGTACCCACAAAAACTTACAGTGAAAAGTAAAAAGTCATGGGCATTCAGATGTCATGTAGCTGAAACACTACTATATCCTTAAGGGGTCATTTGCATATGTCTCCTGGGACTCTACTACAGGAAGTTTACACAAACACTCTAGCTTGACTGAGTCTTTCTTACAGTTTTTACTGAATGGCTTGTCTGTGTAACATTTTTACCCTTTGCTTAGACAGACAGACAGACAGACTACTCTTTTACTTGTGGTAAAACAGGATTCAGTTACTATAAGAAGGCACTAAAATTAAATTTATCTGTATCTCTATATGCCTAGCTATCTACCTAATGTGTGATATGCATAGTCTATAACAGTACCCATCTTGTGAATTTTTGGTAATATATTACTATGTTGTGTATGATTTGACTGTATCTGTGTGCCTTTACCCAGGTCACAGCTGAAAAGTATGCTTGGTGTATATGTATATATATATATATATATATATATATATATATATATATATATATATATATATATATACACACACACACACACACACACACACACACACACACACACACACACACACACACACACACACACACACACACACACACACACACACACACACACACACACACACACACACACGCACACGCACACACACCACACACATATGCACACACACAGATATTAACTATGTACCTATCTATACATATGGTGTTAGCACTGTATACCCTTCTGCAACTGTTTAGTTTTTTTTCTACGTCATTTTGCCCTCTTACCAGCTGACTATCAAGCCAACACTAACCAGACTCAGCCCATTTGCTCCTGCATAAAACAGACTATGTCACAGTACCATAAGGGGTGACAGCCATCTGTGAGAGTCACAATTCACAATAAGGTTACCATGGGATCCCTTTTTGTCTAGCTGGTATCTTGGCAACTGAGGGTGTCACTGTAGTCCTAATGAGCAACCCGTGTCTCTGTGCAAACCTACTAAACCTTCATCCTTGAAAGTATATGATCTCATACACAGTTTATTACAGACTGACAGTAAGCATGAACTTTGTGAGCCAAGCATTTGCCCCTCCCAGGCTCATCAACTGACTTTTTTCCATTTTTTACATGCGGCTAGGATGTTGTGTCATCTATCACCACCTCTCTCAATTCACAGTCACTCTCTTATCTTCTTTGAAAGTAATGCCTCTCTGTCGCAGGTCTTCTCTCATGCAGTCCATCCACCTTTTGGCTGGATGTTCTCATTGCCTCTGACCTTCTCCCTGTGTCAACCAAACCAGCTTTATCATGTTGTCTTCTGCTTTCCTGCACAAGTTGCTGAACCACTATAATCTGCCTACTTGATCTACTCTGAAACTAGGGCTACTTTGACATCAGTTCTGATGTCCTTTTTCCTTCTTCTATTCCAGTGTGTATAATATTTTATTTTTTAGTTACTATTTGTTAACCAGGTAAGTTGACTGGTCTATTGACCATTTTTAGCTATGACCCAGGCATAGAGAACAGCATAAAGAAGTACTGGTTTCACCACTGTTTTGTACACCTTACTTTTCAGCTTCTTTGACATTCTTCTGTCACAAACTACCCTGACACTCTGTTCCAGTTGGCTGTGGCCCCTATGATTCTAGCTGAGGCTTCCCCATTTAGAACCCTGTTCTAAGCTGTAACCTGTTCCATGATTTTCCTTTCTATCTCAAATTTCAGCTTTTTCTGATTTCCCCATTTGCCGCCATGACAGCTATCTTATTTGTGCTCATTTTCATCCATTGCGTTTTTAGTTTTGCATTCCTTTCTCTTATTATTTACTGATGTTCTTGGTTAGAGTCTGCTTGTAATGGCACAATGTTACATCAAATACCCAGTTAAAAGAACTAAACCTTCATCAACAGATAAACCCTATACTATCTTTACCTGTCTAGACAGCTGTTGCTCCCCCTTCTGTCCTTACACACATGATTTTTTATAAAACTATTACATGTAACTTATGTCAAGCCTTCATCCATTCTTCTTCCTTTTCCTTTCTCTACTTTTACTCATACTCCACACCCCAAATGCTTCCTGCCAACTTTATTCTACTCCTCCATTTCCCTCCTGTCCAACACTACTATCTTACTATATTTTCTTTCCCTAATCTTTCCCAGTTTACTTCCCCTCCCTTCTCTTTCCTATATTAACTTACTGTAACTTATGTTGACCTAGACTGTTTTCTTCTTACTTGCTACAAAATCTATCTGACTATTACTTGAGAATCCTTCTCTGTTACCCCTATTTATGCTCTGTACTGCGTTAGCACTACTGCTATCCCTATTGTGCTCTAATACTGCTTCTGCAACTGTATGCATATGACTGATCTTTAAAGGTGATCTACTATGAATCTGCTTTGTATATGTAATTGTAAATAATTATCAGTATAGTTGTAAATCTGTATGATTATCTCCTGCTTTTTCTATTATTTGTTAAAAAGCTTACTCTATATATCCCCAACAAGATAGATTCCTTAGGTACACAATAAAGTTCCAGACAGTATGACCCTTCACAAAAGTCTTTTAATCCACACAAACATAAATCATAAAATCCAAAAACACGAAGCACATTAACGCTAAAAACATACATTTTTGTTTGTAACACTTCCTCAGATATACTCTATATATGTTATCCTACTAGGAAAATTATTGTAACTTTTTTTGTATTTTGTCTTCTTCATATTGATGTATTGCACTTTTCTTCACAGGAATCCGTCAAAAAGGGGGTTGCTTTTGCTTACCCAGTAGGGCAATCCTGGTAAACATATGTAAATAAGTAAGTAAATAAATAAATAAAACATATTGGGATGATAGATTAATATCCCAACACATTCCTCACCTCTGGAACAAACTTCTACCACATGTCAAGCAGAGTAGCACCCTTGCCACCTTTAAGGTAAGTCTAGATTCAAGTTCAAGTTCACACACTTTGTCATTATATAATGCAACAAAATTACTTTTCATGACAACCCAAGGTGCATTTAAAGAAAAATAAAGAAAACAGAAAATAAAAACTATAAAACACACAAAATACAATAATAAAACAAATTATTATTATCTAAGAACAACAACCTAAAACTATTATTGCACTGTTACATAGCACTATGCATCATAATATATAATATATACACATGCCCAGCTAAATATCACAGACTTCAGTTAAAAAAATAGGCAGCCTCAAATTCTCCCCTGGTTTATCTTGCCTTGTCCACCTTGATACTGGATGGAACTTTTGAATGAGAGTTTTTGGCTTGGCTTGTAATGGTCTGCAGACTGACTGCATAGTATTTATCTATGAACTTACAAACCTAACACTTCCGAGAGTCCCAACATTCTTGTCTAATTAATTCTACCAGTGTTTCTGGGACATTGAACCATAGCAGGACTGCTCAAATAATTTGCTTGAGATCTTGTCACATGTTTTCTCCAAGTCTAAGAATGGCTATTTGGGTTCTTTCCTCATCAAATCTTCTCCACTAACTCTCAGTTATGCTAGTTCCACAGATCAGCTTGCTGTCCAGTAGGTGTAATCACGGCCTTTCTTTGCTCACTCACTGCTATTTATAAACTAGAGTGCTGCTTCTATTCCTAGCTCATTTACATATTCCATGAGTACTCTTGTGCCCAATGACCTTAGGCAAGCAAGGCAATAACTGAGTAAACAAATTCAGCACACAGTATCATCCACGTTCTCACTGAAGAAAAGGATATAGAGTTGTGTTGCTTTCTTGCTCACACCACACAGCATGCAACAGACTGCAAAAATAAGGAAGATCAGAACAGTTACTCTGTATATAAAAGTCACCATCACTCTCTCACTAATAAACACTCACACATGTACATGCACACAAGCACACACACAGATACATGCACACACACATGAAATGCAGACCCACACATGCAAACAAACATGTGCATGCAGACACACAAACACATA